>NC_051163.1:17217407-17517407 GCF_013339745.2 Dermacentor silvarum
TAAGAACGTGAGTTCCACTGGTTTCTAACTATTTAGGCTTAACTCAAAATGTCACGAGTGCTAGGCGTGTACCTTTGCTAGAAATTCAGATATCAATATCTGGATCTTATTTGTAGCCGTAATAGTTGCGTAGGCTCTCAGAAAACACAGATGCCGATAAAATTATTTTGCAGGCACAGCTGTATTGTCACGGCACCCAATGTTGTGCGGCTAGGTGCCGAGGAAACTGCAGTGGTCTTCAACCGGGGATCACCGCGGGACGTCACGTTAATCCTCCAGGATCATCCTGCGCGAATACACACCCTTTTCCGAGACACCATCAGCCTCGGCACAGGTAAGATTTCGCGCCCAAAGACCGGAGCCAGTTGTCGTATTAGCCGCGCGTATTTTCAAGTTCCTGCGGCAGAAAGTTCGGTTGTGGCTATTACTGCATTACCGAAAATATCTAGAGAACACATATGACCGAATAAGCACCTCCTTCCCCATCGATACGTTATTCAGACACGTCATGACAGTCTTATTGGTTCGCTGTAGAAATCTCTGGTCTCTGTAGGCCGTACGGCGAGACACAGTGCGGATACCTGTTTTCGAAACATCCTTTCTAATCTTGAAGCAATCTTTGATCAGCGCGAAGAAAACGAGACGAAATACGAGGAACACGAAGAAATGCCGACGAGAAACATCGACGAGCACTCGTCAGAGTTTCTTGGTGTTTCTCGTCTTTCGTCTCGTTTTCTTCGCGCCTGTCAAAGTTTGCTTCAAGATCATGAACCAACGAACTCGCACCAGAGTCGTGCTTTCTAATTTAAGTGCTGTTGGCTATGAGTGTTTAATAAAAATATTTAAGCATGCATTGTTCTTTCTAGCTTTTTTGTTGTTGAAAGTTGGGACTGTGTCACTGCGTCTACTGCAGGAGATTGACTGCTACGCACCAGTTTATATAGTACTCCTCCGCTTGAGTGCATAGGTAACTTCCCACTTTGAGACTTTTCAAATGGCATCATCCGGGACTATAGGCTATAGATTCTACCCTGTCGTACCATGAAAACAGCAACAGTGAACAGGAGAGTAAGTAGGAGTGACTAACATGATCTGATGGGTCTATGAAAGTGAGGCCCTGGCGCGATTTTTCAATAGACACGTCTATCCTGTTCTGTACTTGCACGAATAGGGCGACCACCTGCCGATCGTGGTTCCCCATAGGCGTTAGGCGACGTCAGGATTCTCACTTCTCTGTTTGCATAACTTTGTTGCAGAAACAGGCGAGGCACACTATGCAGGTCTCGTGCGAAAAAAGAAAGAAAACAAAGCTTAACGTATCGCGTTTTCTGCAAATTTAGGGCGGGAAATTCACCTTTCGCGACTTGTTTGCGTGCCGACAAGCACCGATTCCCAACTTCTTCCCTGCGGTGGTGCTTAACTCGGCCTACGTCTGACAGTTCCAACTTGACTTGCACGCTGCATGCTTTAAACATGTAGACATGCTTTAAACATGTAAATAGCTCCGCTAGTTTGCGGCATAGAAACTTTCAGCAGCTGAATCAAGCGGAACAAGTTGCTCATATAAGGTTCTACACCGACGGCGTTCTGCTTTTGTAGGCAGAAACTTTAAATAAAGAAAGATAAGACCATAGTGTCCGTTCAAGCGTTGAACTTGATTAATGATACGTGTACCTTTATACGCGTGACATCTGAATTAAAGGATCAAAGTTGTACACCTTTTGTATGAAGGAGCTTGAACGAGGTTTTTAAGGTAGCAAGTTGATTAGAATTAATATTGTACTCGACATCCAACTACGTTCGAAATCGGGTACTTGAACAAATAGGCACAAATAAAATTAGACCAGTGCAGCCACAATTTTTATTATGGTATACATTGGGCTTATCTGGTTCATGTGAGTTTAACTGACTAAAAATTTAAAATATATTCAGAATATATTGCGCCTAATTGCAACTCATATCGAGGCTAATGTGATAAGAACCGAGATGTAGATGAGACACGATAAACGTTCTTTATTATGTGCTCACCACGTAGATTCTAATGAACTATGCGCGTTGGTCTTCAACAGCAAGGTTCTGCCCATAGAGATGATGTTTCGAGCAGGTTCATTTGGGTCACTAGAGGAACCCTTATCAATCGTCAGGCGGTTTTCTGGGGTGCGATAGAGTGAGCTGGCGCGTCTTGGGAACCCGATGCCCCAAGCGCTGCACATTTAGAGATAAGCCTCGTGCGCATGTGTCCGTCCGCTGAGCGAAGAAGCAGCTGGACGAGCTTCCGTGACGGTTCGCCCCGCTCGAGCTTGTCGTCAGAGTCCGAGGGCGTTGCACGCAATTGCGCAAGTCACGTGATTAGTTTTTGGTGTGACGTAGCTTGTTTGGCAATCTCGATGACAGAGGAGTGGCCCCGAAATGCGACACCAGCTGGTATTCGCTTGTGGAAGCTATGTCTGCCCCTGGCGTTGGAATCACCGGCAAACCTAACGGAACGGCACGCGTTGTGACGTGTTAGTACACTGCGATGATCGATTCGAGGTTAAGCCAAGGTGAAGAGCGAGTTAAAGTTATGGCTTGCCGAGCGTTAAGGAACTTTCGCAAAGCGAACGTGCTGCACGGAGTTGCTCATGTAGCGTGATACGTGTTTCACCGTCGAGCATTGAGCATGCAATCACGACTACAACGTGACGCCCTGGAAATATGATAGCATGCGGCTCCGATTCGAAAAGGAAGTTGTTGACGGTGACATTTCACCCTCATGCGGAAAGATCACGAGTATAGCGCTGTGACGCGCTCGCGTCGAAGACGCCGAATGGTGTGGAAAGAGCCTGCTGACACATCATGCCTGACGGACGCGTAACAATAACGGCTTGCTTCCCTTGAACCTGCTGTCGCAGTCCAAGGCCCTTGCACGTTGCAGCATCAATAGCTTAATTGGTGTAGTTGTGACGTCAGCATCAGCATCAGCCTATATCATCACATCAGCATCATACCTATACATCAGCATCAGCCCATCAGCCACTGCAGGACGAAGGTCTCTCCCGGTGATCTCCAATTACCCCTGTCTTGCGCTAGCTGATTTCAACTTGCGCCTGCAAATTTCCTAACTTCATCAACGCACCTAGTTTTCTGCGATCCGCGACTGCACTTCCCTTTTCTTCGTATCCACTATGTAACCCTAATGGTGTACCGGTTATCCATCCTACGCATTACATGGCCTGCTCAGCTCCATTTTTCCCTCTTAATGTCAACTAGAATATCGTCTATCCCCGTTTGCTCTCTGATCTACACAGCTCTCTTCCTGTCTCTTAACGTTAGGCCTAACATTTCTGTTGTGACGTATTTGTGACGTAGTTCGCTGGAAATCATGACGAAGAAACGATACGCCTTGATATGGGATCGCTTGGCTGGAAGATTCTGCTGGCGTAAATAGCATTTCAGGTCCACTCCGTTAAGAGCGTGACAGCGTCCTATGGTGGTCAAAGTGGTTCGGAATATATTCAGTACCTTTTGTTGCTCTGCAGTAATTATATATTGACGCACTAAGAAAAAATTGATGTGAGAAATGACGTTCTGGACAGAAGGCCGCTGTCGCTGGGAAAGGTATTAGCCACGGCCAACAACAGACCATTTTGCTAATTTGCAAGCGCGCTACTCTGCGTGATCATTTTCCCAACCAATGCCGGCACCGGTCCGTTGTTCAAATGAACATGAAATGCTAGGTCTCTTGCGGTCGTCTTCATCACAGAAACCACGTCTTCGTATAAAACACGCAAACTGTGCTCGGGCCCTTGGAACGCAAAAATGACTACGACGCTATAAGTTTTGGCAAGCTCTCTCGTGAAAAGGCTAGCTTTACAAGTATGAAAACTTTCCACTGAACTGAAAAAGGGTGCTGCTAGCGCCTTAAAAAGAATTACGATAAATATCAAGCCCGTTCTAACTAGAGTTGTGTATGTTCTAAATAAACTGTTTCAAAACCGCTGGTGCAGTGTGACAGTGCAACGTTTATTTACAGTATAATTGTGCAAAAAAAAAAAGAGATTCAGAACCGAGGGGTTCCATTTCTTGTTAATAAAAGCCACATGAAGGCAAACGACAATGAAGCATAAAGGAGTTTACCGGTATTTTGTTAAAATGTAGAAATAATAAAAGGGTAATTGAAAGTGGGAGAAAAGACATATTTCCGCTGAGGTTACCGAAACCACAACCTCCGCATCACACTTGCGATGCTTTTTTGAATTCCCGAATTCTTGTGTATTTTTGTGCACGTATGTACTAAGCCTAGGAGTGTTAGCACGCACCATGCACTCACGCCCTGGCGGTGGCTTTAGAACATGCTTTCAACCGTAGACGTCACGTATAATACATGGAGTCTGTGCAAAGGATTACGAGCTAAGAAAGCCAACAGACTTCACGAGTCTAATTGCATGTCCGCCGGCGGGACCAAGGCATCTACCACAGATCCTTAATTACCCCTGTATTTCTCCAACAGACTTTATTCTATGCTGCAGATTTCACACTTTCATCACACTACACCTCTGCCATTTCAACGGCGTTTCTTGGCGCACAAACTGCTACTACAACAGACCACCGGTTATCGGCTCCGCGCATCACATGGCCAGCCCAGCTGATAACAGCGTAACACGTAATATGCACTGACGTATCGTACGCGTGTTGTAACTGTATAATGTCCGTTTGTATTTTGTTTGCACGACCGACGATATCCTCAAGCTATTCTCTTGTTGCATTTTGCCTAGGGTTGATTGCCAAAGTGGCTGGGACGAATGAATGGGCATTCCTTCAGTCATAATATTGTGGAATCGATCAAGCAGTGTATTGCGCTTGAGTGACTGCAGTGTGTATTTATTTTGTGACAAAGAAACATGAATAAAAGTGCGACGGACAGAAAACGCGATAAGATTTCGTGTTCCCACTACTGCTTTGTGCACGACTGCCCATCTTTATGCACTCAACGACGTACTTTACAGGCTAGACTCAACCTGTTAGATAATAGAGCGCTCATTGAAGAAAAGATCCTTGGGCCATGGCCTATGCATTCTTGCATACAAAAGGCGGCAAAAGCCCTTCTGCGCTTCGTGAAGGATACTTGATTGTACGAACGCTTGTGACAGCGGAGATTCTTATGCGACTGACTCTACGAATGGCTGATCGACTCTATGATTTTTCACTTCTCTCCTTATCTATTCTTCTCCTTTCCATCTAACCAAGCGTAGGGTAGCCAACCGGACACGTCCTTGGTTAACCTCTCTACATTTCCCTCTTCGTTTCTTTCTCTCTCTCTCTCCTTTTGCATCCGTTCAATTCAAAACGTCAGGATTTGTCTGCAGTCCTTGCAGTTTTCTTAGGCTTCAACCTGCAGTTCTTCCAATCGTCCTGCACGAGGCACGGGAATAGCGCGGACTGTTCCACGCTGTGTCGATGAAATGAAACGCGCGCTCTCTTCCCGCAGGGGAGTCCCGCCTAGTGCGCATGCCGATCGACCCGCACAAACTGAGCGCCGACGAGATTCGATCGGGCCAGCGACGCTACGTGTCTCTGGTGGTCGAGTGCTACGGGCTGTACAAGAAGGAGGCCCGGCTACTCATCAGCGACAAGAGCGGCTATCTGCTTCTGCAGAGCGACAAGCCCATCTACACACCCAAGCAGACCGGTGAGGGGAACCACAGAGGTTCTTGGTTTGTGGGAGTTGAAAGGTTGGGTGAAGTGAAGCACAGTAATTGTCTCTTAATAGAGGACACTCGAACCGCGCTGCACAAGGGGAAAGGGCTTGAAAGGAGGGTCAATGCGTAAGCCCCGAATCAACCAAAAAAGGAAAGGACTAGGTGACCTTCGACTTCATTTTTTGTTTGTTAGAGCTACAACATGAAAAGTTTGGCTGCTGTAAGAAGTGGCTTTTCCAAAATCATAGCTAGGAAAAACAACAAAAAAAAAAAAAGATATAGAAAACACAAAACAATGTCACAAGTGTAATAAAATCGGAAAACTGTCCGTGGATCATGGAGAGAAAAAAAGTTATAATGCTGCAAGTACAGCACAAGCGTGACACGTCAGGGGAACACAGTGGAAATTAAAAATGCATTTTATGATATATGGCTCGGTAACGACACCGCTGCCGAAAAAGGTGCTGGTAGTGCGCGGACAGAATAACAACTGTGGTCGCGGACACAAATATTTCTGTGCTAAATTTTTTCTTCGTGTTTACTTTTTACCCTGAAGCACCGACTAAACCATTATGAAGCGGCTGGGAATTCAACATAAAAAGTATTCTACCGAAGGAGCAGGAAAGCAAGATAAATTTCCACACTTAACCGAACGCTTCAATCTATCGTCTCCCCTCTGCTTTGACCTGAATGATTAAAACTTTTCTTTGCAGTTAATTTGCGAATGGTTGCTGTCGGCGAAGACCTTGTGCCCTCCATCGGGGATCTGAAGCTGGAGATCAAGGTATTCACAACACCCTTTCATTGCATAAGCAAGAAATATCTTTTCGTTGCGTCCTGTATTAAAACATTCCTCAAATAACAAACTGCACGCTTTACATGTAGCCTCTTGTGAGACCTGTCAACTTTCCCGCCACTTTAAATGCTAATCACCCTGCCGGTTCATAACACTCGCTCTAGAAACCTGCGACTCTCCCAGTATGTGATCTTTCGATGAACCCTGCTCGGCCAGTGCGGTGAACGAATTTTCTAGACAGAGGTTCCAGCAATCATAGAAAGCAAGTGCTGCCGGGGTTGCCTGAGCTCTTATCGTGCGAAAAGTTTCCAGATCAATTCGTTGGTCTGTTGTTAACCTCCCACAGTTAACCTCCCAGATTAACGAAAGTGCCCCCGATAAACTTCTAGAAAAAATTGAATTCTGCTAGCCCACAGAGTGGCTCGGTGGCTATAGCACAACGCTGCTGAGCACAAAGTCGCGGCTTCAATTTCTAAACGCAAGGGCCACATTCCGATGGGGGCAGTATGTGAAAATGCTTGTGTAGTCAAACCTCGATATAACGAACCTCAATTTAACGAAAATCGCGATGTAACGACGTATTTTTATTTACCAATTCTAGTTCAATAAGTTAACGAAACCTCGAATGAATGAAATTCACGACTTAACGAAGTTTTTTTATGCAACTACAACTTCGTTATATCGAGGTTCGACTGTACTATGCTTCTGCGTATGTTAAAGGACCCCAGGACGTCAAAATCATGCAGAGCCATTCACAACGGCGTTCCTCAAAAAATACGGTACAATTCACGGACTTTCAACTCTACAATCGAACTTTCATTTGTATTTTATCTAAAAACAATAGTTATCTGAAAAAAAAAGAAAGCTGCCACATTATTTGTTGTAGTTGAACCACCGATAAACCCATGGTAAATTGATTCTTTTCGACGTGGCACGTGGCCGCGGCGATTGTCCATCGCGTTGCAACTGACCTCTGCGCCTGCGGTGCAACTCTATTTTTTTTCCAGAACCCGCAGAACATCGTCACGTACCAGACGGTGCTTAGTGCGAAGGACAACGCCTCGGCGACGGGGATGTTCAGCCATTCGTACACTTTCCCGGAATCGCCCATCCTCGGCCAGTGGAAGGCCGTCGTCACGTACGGATCATACGTGAGACCCATGCATTTTTTTTTTGTATTCCTTGTTTTCGAAATGTTGCCTGCTTTAATAGCCGCGCGAGTTACCTTGTCGTGCCAACGACACCCAACTTCCGGTCGCGATATCGGTCGTTTTGCTTTCAGCTCACAAATAGCGCGTGCGCAAAGGAGCTGAAATAGCGGGTACTAAAAATTCAACGCGCTAACGTTTTTTCAAGGACGCTTTGCTAACGGGCTATTGATACACATATCCTGACGGCTGCGTAAAAGTCATGTGCCTATATGTTCAACGTGCCGAGGGAACATCAATCTTCTCCTGCAGCATTGCATTAGGTAGCTTATATTTACCTCACGCATAGCATGGCTTGTACTTTTAGGCGGCACACAAAACAGCACATGAACTTGAGCTTGAACTTTATTTCCATTATCGATGGAGCAGGAGAGGAAAAAAGCTGTGTAAACAGCTTGACTGGCCTTCTCCCCCCTCCTGGATACAGCAAATGACGAACAAAGAATAAAACATTTACAAAAAAAAAGCAAAATTCGGGAAAAACCACCGAATTCAATTCATCAGCCTTGCCACGTGCAATCAACTATTGTAATAGCCTTCTGGACAACATCGTTTACATCTCTGACCCAGTTATCTTCAAAGAAAAAATACGCCGCATTTTGTTTTGAAGTGTTTTCCTTTCGTTCCATTTTTTAGTTTATATATTTACCATTATATAAAAATTTTCAAATAAAAATGTTCAAACTGCTTCTGTTCGCAACCAAACTTGTAACCCCACTCACATAATACTCCAGTTGGTGCCTGTGAGGTATCTAAATAAATAAATAAATAACGCCAAACGCAGACTGTAGCTTTACGTTGATATTGTAGCATACAAGAAAAGGCAGGAAAAAACAGGCAATATATATATCTATCTACAATACACTTGCACACATATCTGTACACATCAGTATATATATATATATATATATATATATATATATATATATATAAAATAGCAGTGCAATATCGTGAAGAGTAGAGTTATGATCATAGTGTTCGTAGTGTATTTACATTTCCGGTGCTCCATGAATAAGCGAACGAAACATGCAATGAGTGACGAGAATGTGCCGCTGGGTGCCTCTTGATGCTAGTTGTTCTTTTTTATTAATATTAGTATTATTACTAAAGTCGAAAACACTAAATAACGGGACGTGGACTACCTCTCGACAATGTTCACCGACTCACTCAAAAATAAAGTTGCAGCAGCCAAGCAAACTTTGTTTTTGTGTTTTCTTTTTTTTTTCAGTTCACGCAAGAAACCGAGATAGCTTTCGAGCTTCAAGAATATGGTAAGTTGTGTTCTTCCTTCTAAATGACTTATATGGTCTGCGATACTATGGTGTAACTGATCTCTGTGCATGTCCGCGATGTTATGCATTATTCCGGTTGACTCAAATGTGTTTTGCCATTATTTTTTGTGCCTGCAGTGTTGCCCACATTCTCGGTCACGCTTACCGTTCCCAGCGTCATCCTCACGGAGCAAGACTACGTGGAGGGAAAAGTTGAGGCCAAGTGAGTGTGGATACCGTGCTACATGGGGGGCTACATAATGCAGACGTTAATTAGGCGGCTAGGTAGTTACAGGTATTTGACTTTAAAGGTGGATGCCTAAATTGCACGTTCTGGGCATCGATGCTTCATTATAACAACAAATAAGGCCTGAGCTATCTACAATAGGTTAAGAAGGGATAGGAGGGTGGAATAATCACTTCCCCAGCTGTCTGTTGTCGATTAAATATCTGTTGTCATAAATAATTTTTTAATCATTGGACTATTGTTGCTGATGGATCTATATGAGAAAGTGCGCATTACGAGAAACAGGGCGTAGTTATAGGTTAGCAAGAATCTATTAAATGAAGTCGCATAAGTGAATGAATTATATTAGAAAGACTGGCACCTGGGCCTGTTCTGGCAAGGGGTATACGAGCGCTCGTATTACACCTTCCCAAAACAGGTCACGTAATAAAAGCTTCATGATAATGAGTTAATAGCGTAATTATCAATACCTATTGTTGATGAACGATATTTTAAACCGTACTTTGGGCGGTAAAAAATTATAAGTTGCTTAGTGACTTCGGCAACAGGGTACTGGCTGTCTTCGTACATACGCGTGTGGATTGAATTTCTGCAATATTCGGACTTTGTGAGCAAATACTTCAAGGAGAATTCAATAAAATACCTTCCTGTTCTAGTATGCAAACAAACAGTCGATCAATGTCGTGCGAACTGATGTGATTAAAATCCTCATTTCACATGTGAAACAAGAAAAGAAAGACAACACAAAAAACGAAAGAATTGCAGTTTTATTCTTTTTTGCTTAAGAATGTAGCTTCCCCCCCCCCCCCCACCTTTTTTTTGTGCTACAGTGCTATTGTACCTCGCACAGCTGAATATTGAAAAGCTATATTAAATTGCCGAAGTCAACATTGGCTCTAAAATGTTTAAGGTGTATTGGAAAACATTTTTTCTGCTTCTTCTCCTCAAAGATACGTCTACGGAAAGCCAGTTGAAGGCTCGGCAACTTTCCGTTTCAAGGTCAGAAACGAAGGCGGCAAAGACCGGGAAATTGGCTCAACAAACTTCAAGGAGGTAAGTGTCTACACTGTCTTCGTAACATGACGTGCCAGTCATAGATGCGAAGAGTTCACAAGGCTTGTTCAACTTTAGGCAGCGGAATGCTGACAGGTTCCAGCAGACGGCAAAAACCTGGGGCGAAATGCAATAACACTCGCGTACTTACATTTGCGCGCAGGTTAAGGAAACCCACGTTGTCAAGATTTGTACGGCGAGCTCCCCTATCTCGCCCCTCATAGTCCACACTGCGCTATCGTGACTTCAAACCTCACAATTTAACTTATGATCGCAAAAACGTACTGCTGAGCGTAACCACAGCAATGCTGCTGCCAACTGTGATAAAGGTGTTTCCGTACCCGCCTGCGCGCCATCCAGTCATCAATGCCTCGAAAAGAGATGTTCTCTGGTTATGCCTAACAGTTTCGCACAGATTTGCCACGCTTTACGCGTGACATGTAATCTCAATCACCCGTTTCTTGTATGTACTTTTACCTGGCAGCTCTCTGCCTAAAACGGAAGGTCTGGGTAGTTGACCTTGCATGGGAAGTTAATCACGGTGGCGCATTAGTGAAGGGACGACCTCAGATACAAAATTAAATTATAAATTAAATTCTGGGGTTATATGAGCTACAACCACGGTATGCTTATGAGGCACGCCGTAGTGAGGGACTCCGGATAGATTTTGACCACCTGGGGTTGTTTAACCAGGTGGTCAAACCAGCCTTGCCTGACCCCTTTATTGATAGGTAATGTTCTACTTTTCTTGTGGAGAACCAGTGTATCTGTGGAGTCTTTGGAGATATTTCCCGAGATGTTCACGTATGCCTCCTGTACTCCTTGATTACGCAATGCCTCTATGACTGCTACTGAATCAAATGCATTTTCTTAATCTATGAAAGCCATATAGAGAGGCTTATTGAACTCCGCCCCACCTAGTTTTCTGTCGGGATGAAGTTAGGAAATTTGCAGGCGCAAGTTGGAATCAGCAAGTCAAGACAGGGGTTATTGGGGATCGCAGGTAGATGCCTTCGTCCTGCAGTGGACATAAATATAGGATGATGATAATAATTGTAATCCGTAGGTTTCTCGTTTACCTGATTGATGACATGGATGTGATCCAAAGTAGAATATCCCGTCCTGAAGCCAGCCTGTTCCTAGCTTCACTGTGATACGCCGTAAAAAAGAACCAGAAAGCTCGCCTTCGCGCATAGCGTTCGCAGCAAGCGTTTCCCGGTAAATATTACGCTTGCGTGAGCTGCAGTTGTCGGGAAGCGGGAACTGTGTCACACGAAACAGGGATTGACTTTTACACTTTAAAATGTAAAAGAACTCGCCTAGCAACTGATTTCATTTGTGTGGTGATAGCGATGCGGAAAGGCCACGCATAGTTTAGACTTCCGAAGAGCAGCGTGAACACGATAAGCGGCGACGGGAGAACCAACATCAATATGTACAACGGTGTCATGCTTAGGCTCGGCAGGACACATTGGTCACATTGGTCTATCGGATCAGGTGATACCACAGCTTCGCTGGCCAACCATCTTCACAGCGTGGACTGAAGTCCAATTTTTTTTACAGCGTCAGCTGTTATGGGCTCATACTAATAGCTGTTTCGGTTGGCGATGGTGTCTATCGGTGCCGCCGGTGTCCGTCGCAGCTGTCGCCGGGAATGAGAAAAAACAAAACAGTTACAGCCGTGATCGAACCCGGGTCTCTAATTAAATTGTAAACTGCAAGAAGGCATCCCTGTGGCTGTGTCCCAGTGAAGTTACTCCAAAGGAGAGAACGGTTGGCGATGTTAGTAATCGCCCATGTTTTCGAAATGAAATTTCGAAGAGTTTTCTTCCTCTTAAAAAATCGGCGGCATGAGAGGAAAAAAAAATGCTCAATGGATTCGGGTGCATTGCAAAAGAACATAGAGGGGACACAGCGAGACCAAATCTGTGTAAGAATTTAGAGGCGGTATACGGCATCTCAATTTTGTAAAGGAAGCTTCCAATTGCCCGGAAGGACACCAATTATTTTTACACGGGACATAAAGATGGCGGAATTTAGAAGGCGATGCTAAACTACTCTACCACTGAGCCACGCCAGCGGTATTTTTTTTTCTTTCATGATATTTATTACATTAACATGTAATCCAATAAAACATTCACGACTTGTGCATCGTCATAGAACGGCGGGCATTACAATGACAGTCACACAGAGAAGAGGCACTGTTCATACTTTAAGTGGTAATGCTGGTTCCGCTTTAGAAGGGTGGTAAGGATAAGCACCTCACCAAAATGGGGTACCAATCGGGTTGAACATCAAGAGCCATAACCGTTGAACAAATCAAGTTTATTTCTATTCTCCATCATAAACATGTTTTAGGTGCAGATTCATCTGGATGAAATTCACCCCTGTAGGTACAACCGGTTCGGCGTTGTGGTGCATAATTCTCTCCTACCACTCTCTCTCATGGAGAGCCACACCAGCGGTTGCTGGATTGAAGTGGAAACATGCCCTATACACGCGTCCTAGCGCGCGAGATGACACGCGATGTGAGATGCGCGCCGCGTAGCGTCAATACGTGTACACTTTACATTGCAGTTGCGTAATATTACACCAGTTGACACGCCATCTAACCGTTGCATAAAGCCCTGCTTTTCCAGGGGCTTTACTCCTGCACAGGCTGTGGTACAAGATATAGAAATCTTGAGGAAGAAAAAGAAGATTGTGGAGATGCATAAAAATTATAGAATGAAAAACATGTATGGCATACCTGAATAAACCAAGCAGGCCAGGTAACTGTTTGTCACCGCCCCGTTTCAAAGGAGATGCCAGTGAATCATGATGATGATGATGATGATCATCATCAACAGCCTCGTATCGTACCACGAGCCAAGGGATGTGACATGTGCGCCACGTAGTATGTGCCACTATCATCAAGGCTTTACATCTACATCTACGTCTCGATACCAGTGTTTACTCTTCGGTGCACGTTATGGCGCCTCCTCGCAAGGCACGAACCCTCTAGTATGTGTTGCCGAAAATGGAGGTCCTATGGAGGCGCTCCCAAAGCTTACGCTCTGACTGTGCTGCGTGTGCCGCGCAGGCCTGTGACTCTTTGCATTTCGCTCCCGTCGAAATGTGCGCAGAAACAAGACACACAGCCTCCGGTGTGTCTGGTTTCCGCGGTATCTTGGTCCTTGCGTAATTGCCTGTGTAATGAGCACCTGAAAAGAAGTGAAAATTGGGCGAGTTGGTAATTATTCATGCTAAAACTGTAGCGCGCCCAAAGGACAAAGAACAGCGCTTGTTTGTAAACTACCCGTGTGCTTCGTTCCTTGTGCGCGCTACAGCATTTCCATGAACAATGAGCCCCGATTTGCATAATTTGCGCATATTACTTGACAAGGACTAAAGACCTGAAAAACACCCGTCAGTGTGCGAGTGTTACTGTAGATAGGCTGTAAATCCGACCCACAAGCAATATTGTGCGTATTATGTATCCCTACGTATATGAACATATTGTCTCTTGTCACCGTTCTCATAATGACTTACCCACGCTTGTACGAACAAATGAACGCAGCTAGTTCGTGGCGAAGCGACCTTCCGCATAGCGACCGAGGAGCTCAAGATGCCTCGGCGCAAACGGTGGAGTCCTCTCGTGCACGGCAACCGGCTCGTCGTGGAAGCCGACGTGCTCGACAAGGCGACCAGCAAGCGCGTCACGGCCGTGGACGACTCTGCCGTGTTTGCGGCCTCACCGTACCTCGTAGGCTTCCGGCACACTCCCAAGGACTTCAAGCCGGGCACCATGACGGTCATTGTGGTATGCACAAGTTCATATGCCACTGCGTGCATGAAAAAAAAAAAAAAAAGCTGTCTTTGGTCTATGTTCTAGAGCTTTTGTAGAACGTTCGTACATACCAAACCTCAGAAGTTTTATTGGGCAGCCCTCCTCATTCTCCGGAGGTTCAGATGGCCAGGCGCGCTACAGTAATCGTGAAATACAGCACAGCGACGGACTTCGTCACTGGCAGAGCTCCTTATCACCCTATCATTAGCCTTATTTTGGCTTTCGTGTTTCTACAAATCTCATTTGTCAGTGCCAACTTGATCATTTAACTTCAGTCCTTCGCTTGAGCGTCTGTGTTCGATTTATGTATCTTTTGCGAAATAATAATGGATGTTCCCCAACTCAAGAGCCTTTATATAATCAATGCGCTAATTTCGCTTCATTCTATCGCACTTCAATCACTAACTGCTTTGTAGTAGTGAAGAAGCTGGCGAAAAATGAGTTGTCACCATTTCCAAAGTCATTCAGGCAATCTATCAATTCTTATTGGCTTAAAAAATTTATAATAACTGTGCTTAGGAGCGATGCACTTTCTTTCATCCTGCATCGCATCCATTCCACCGCTGGCCAATTTGACGCATAGAGCTAAAGCGAACGTTGATACAGGCGCACGTATGTTATCATTCAAAATGTCGTACAATTTTCGGGGCCTCCGTGTGGGATGGTGTCGGCATATTTCAACTGCACACAACAACTGCCGTTGCGCCACCTGGCCAGCGCTGGTTCCCCTAGTGCGAAACATCGAACGATGCGAACGTTCATGCCAGTTGGATACAGGACGGACATGCGCACTGCGTGGGTCTCGACGGTAGGCGAGGCCAAGTATTCTAAAGCGGCTCTAGGTGTCGCGGTGATGCCATGCAGTTCTGCATGCGCACGCTGGAGCCCGTTTATTTTGCCCACGACAGAACATGAAAGCAATAAGCTGATTCAAGCGCCAGCAAAATATCACTTGTAGCGTGCACACGTGTGCGTGAATAAGCAGTTAATGTAATCAGAATGAAGCAAGTAATACAAATTCAAGTATTGAGAAAACTCTTTGTTTAGAGTAAAACTGCAAAAGCTATCCGACCTAATCTCATTTCATTAGAATTTGTGTCTTTCGATGGTTTCGTTTTTTGGATATGTTGGTGTGCGTGGGTGGGTGTTGGTGGGCGTTGGTGGGTGTTGGTGGGCGTTGGTGGGCGTTGAGGCTATGATGGCGTTTCGTATGCTCGGTGTTTCGCTACCTCGCGGTTTTCTGTTTATTGCAGGCTGACGTGAAAACCCTGAACGGCAAGCCCGCTGTTGGGATCCCCTGTGCCATCACCGTTCTGGACGACCAGGAACTCGATGTTCCCGTTCAGCCGACCGAGTCCATCACAGATGCCTCGGGAAGGGCCGCCTTCTGGTGCAGACTGAACGACACCACTCTACGATTAAAGCCAAGGTAGAGACAGTCGAACTCTTGTGCTAGAGCACGAAAGAAATCACGCGAACGTTTTGTGGGTGTTCACCACTGACACGGGAGATCAGCAAGGCATTGTGCATCGACTTAAAGTGTGCGCATGGAACCAACTGTACATTGTTCTTTACTTCATTTTCTTCTCTTTTTTGTGTAATAATGAACAGTAGGGAAACGAGGGAGACAGACCTGGAGTCAACCATTCGTCAAGGGGATATCTAAGGGCAAGTTCCTTTGCCGAAATGTTGGCTTCAGGCTGAGGCTTTCTTTGTTCAGCCATTGTGGCCATTCAAGTCAGCCATTCAAGTTAGCGTCTTCATGTAAACGATTTGTGTTGTGTACATTTTTGAACCTGTGTGGCTATAAAATCGTTCCTTGATTCTTAATTTTGAAGTTCTACTCTTTTGTATTATTTATCACTTTAGCTTTATCGCACCTTAAAGTGTACGTGTTATGCACAACAGACGATATCCGAACTACCGTAAGCAGAAAGGAAAAAATATGCTTCTTCTGATTGAAAAAAGCCTGGATTTTTTAACTGCTGTGGCGCCTTCAACAGGAACATTATCTGTCCTCTGGTAAATAAATGTATCTGCTGGTTTAATGAATAAATGAACGGGCTTCGTTTCGCATTAAACGCAAACCTATATTTTTACCTATACCACGTGTAGCGGCGATAATCATTCCCTTGCTTTTTAAAAGACGATAGCAAAAAAAAAAAAAAATCCATCTAACATTTTGGACAAGTAATACGTATTAACGGAGATTATTGTAGGATTTAACGGCGTTCAAAAATAACGTGACATTTACAATGAAATCACAACGTGACGCGATCCTGCTTAGCACACTGAACCCATATCTGTGTGTTATCGCTTCCTGATTTCCTTTACAGATACGAATGATATAGCTGCTAAAGTTACTTGTGTTCTACATTGTATAATGACTGGAAAAGTTTCCCGCCAGTGTCGCGTTCTAGCTAAAAGTTACCTACAGACCTGAGTGCACTCTGTTTAGAGGAGTACTGACACACATATTAGAAGCTGTAGAAACTCTGCCACATGCATCTCACGCGTAAAAGGATGACACCTGCAATATGAATTTTGGGAAACAGAATATTATTATATACTACTAGAACTGGTCCCACGACGCTGGACCTGGCGTCATGGACGTCATCGTGACATAAAGACGGAGCAAAATTTTGTGTCATCGTGTGGAAATAATTCTGGGTATGACGACGTTGCTCGTAACATAAAAAAAAAGATAATTAAGGAGAGGGCTGCGCGGGTTTCTTGTGGATGGCGTTCGCGTGTGGCGGCAGCAGCAACCACAACAGAGCGAGTCAATGCGTGATGACGTCATGACGCATCTACCACCCGGGTACCGAACCAGAACCAGTTCGTGGAAAGCATTGCAGAGAATTATTTAGGGAACCACGTCGCTTGTCAGTATTTGTTTTCTAGGGCTTAGAGAGTTCAAACTTTCATTTACAGCACACAAAATTGAGAAGTCGGCAATCTCATGTCAGCATTCTTTGTAACATGAGGCTGGGGGGATATTAAAATTGTGGCTATATAGGGGCAGACGAGAAGATAAAAGGAGGTGTAACTTTGCAAGAAGCGAGAAGACCCGTGAATAACAATGATAGCCATAAGACTGTGGGGCGAAACCTTGATGTCCGTAATTAAATACCAAGGTGGCAGTTACCGTATTTATTCGAATTTAGGGTGAGGTTTTTTCCCCAAATGTTTAGCCTCGAAGCCACCCATTTTATACACGAATTTTGCCTTTAAGTGTGGCTTCACGGCAGCGCGCAGCTCTTCTTGCAGTGCGGCTTTGCGGCAGTGTCCGCTGTAATGCCATGAAGCCACATTATAAGGAGAAATTGGCGCTGCCCTGAAGCCATATCTACAGGCAAAATTCGCATATAGCCTGCACTTCGCGTGTTGAAGCTCTCAACTCACCCCCCCCCCCCCCCCCCCCCCATCCTCTTTATTCATGCCCGCCATTTTGCATGTTGGCTGTGTTAGTAATTCAGAATTTCTAGAGTTCCCCGCCGAGTCTCGATAACCCGTCGGCTACTCTGTATCGCCTTATATCGGTGTGCATACTCAAGTTTTTTTTTCCTTGACTTCCCCAATTGCACCCTCGCCTTATAGTCATGATCGCCTTATAATCGAATAAATACTGTAGTCCTTGACAGCCTCCTCCAAAAGCTCCAGAAGCGGCCTTCCAATGGTTTTCATGTAAACTGTCTCCGGAGTCGAGTAATCCTCTGTGGAGACGCCGCATCAGCTAAAAAGATGGCATTCGCGAATTCTTGCGCATTCCTAGTGTTTCGCTTTCAGCTCATGCCGGTATCGATAGACACCTAATAAGAGCTCGAATAGATGTGCTAAGGCCTTTGCATTGTGTTTCTGCAGGTTCAGACACGGGACTCGCAATACAGGCCTCACCAGCAGTCGGAAGGAAACATTGCCGTTGAGGCGTTCAATTCACCCACGCACGCTTTCGTGGCGTTGAAGCGGATTGACACACGGAAATCGTTCAAGGTGCGGTGATGTTTGTCTTTATATGCATTTTTCATAATTTTCTATTTGACATCTATACTATTTTTCTCTATATAATGGCCTCGTTATAATTTCGTTGAACATTATTTTTTTTAATATAGCAAAAGTGTACCTCACTCTGGTAGCCTGAGCTCTCACCACCATTTTTCTATATGCAGGTTGGCGAGTACTTCGATAGTCACGTGACAGTCGAGCCGGCGGACATCTCACCAGTTTATTATCTCGTAAGTACAATGCAATTACTTACTTATTATTACTTACTTATTATTATTGTGGAGTCACGTGATCATAAATTCACTAGTTACATGATCGTTCCCTCACTACCACAGATAAACAATTATTTTTTCGAATATTTTGACTTCCCTCGCCGTATACCCTACGCAACCGCTTATTCACCTCGAAGGGCCCAAACTCGCTCAAGCCGCACGCCCTCCCGCACGTATGCGAACGTGCGGAAAACTGCACATGTTGGCACACAGCTATTTCTTTATTTCCCAGCTTGGGACTTTTTCCTTTCAGAAGCTCTTTTACTTGTGCGCGCGTTGTCTCCGTAGCTTTCCTTTCATTGCCATAGAAAGTACTTTGCGAGTATATCTCTTTCACCTTACGGTCCCTTCTTCCTCCTTCCCCACACTGCTGTCTGATGTTCAGGTGTCTGCAGTCCACGCGCTGACAGTTAAGGGCGTGGTCAGCAAGCTTTCCTCTTCTCAGTCAATCAATCTTCCGTTCTCTCTGTCTCTCTCTTTCAGACCTAACAGCTCTATTTCAAAACATTTCTCGAAGACTTGAGAGCCGGCTTGTAGATATTCCATGACTAATAAACTTTAAGCGCGAGGGAGACAACAGTGACGACAGAAGCCCAGCGTAAAAAGTACTTTTATCCCGCATATCGTGAGCACATCCCTCTTCACCCAGCATTCTTTCTTAGCCATGAGCCGCTGTTTTATTTTAGTGCAGTCTTGAAGTTTTTAGCAGACGTCAACACTTTACAAATCAACTGGCCAGGGTATCTGTAGTGCAGCCTCGTCTTGCAGGCTGCAGCTGCAGTGCAAAAAAAGTTTTTACAGCACGTGCCTCTCAGCCTTTGACTTCAAGGAACCTGATAAAGCACTAATGCTATTGTATACGTTTTATCATATCATCAATTTGTAACGCAATTTTTATAGTCATAACTTTAACCATCACTAATTATCATTATTTTAATACCAATATATTTTACGCAATATACAGCGACTTGCTTTTAGGCCTTTTTACAGCCGCCATTACATCAACCATTTATAACTCATAGTCCACTGTATTTATAGTACATTGAAAAACCATCACCATCTGTCATGGCGCTCTTAGGCCATATCTGGCCCTTGCGCCAATAAAAACCACATATTGTGACGTCTCGGTTGGGACGACGTTTATTAGGCCCGGGAGCTCGTCAGCGAACCAGCGCAGCACATAGGTGATGATGATGATCACATATATAGGAGAAGAGGAGGATAGGTAAAATTGTGAGGATGATGATGATAACATACAGATGATGATGATGTGCGTAATAAACGCCCACAATATTAATATTAGGACAAGCACAGACGAGCGCTTCACCTTTTCTCTCCTGTCATCACGGTCGGCTTCCTTGCGCCTACAGTTTATTACACATTTCTGTGGTTGCGCTCTTAGCCTTGTGGGAGCGGACATGCTGCAGTTGGCGCAGAGTTATAGCTCATGTACCCTGGAGACGGCGGGGTAACAGATGCCATTCGCTGCAACTGGGCCTCGGCGCGAACTCGAGCTTCACCATCCGTGAATTTCGCAGGTAACGCACCGCGGCCAGACGAAGCAGCACGGCATTCTGGAAGGCGGCAGCTCGCGGACGCATCGATCCGTGAACTTCGCAGTGACAAGGGACATGAGCCCCACCATTCGCGTGCTCGTGTACGCCTTCCACCGGGGCCACCTGCTCGCCGACTCGCTCACGGTCCAGGTCGAGGAAGTTTGCTCGGAGTCGTCCACCGTAAGCGCAGCGTTGTCGTTCATAATTAAAAAAAAAAAGGGGCCCTTGACAGGCCTTAAAAGGCCTTAAAGTAAAGCCATTAGAAAAAGGCTCCTTCTTCAGGCCTTAAAAAAGGCCATTAGAAAAAGAAGAATAGAAAGGACTTAGTTCTGTACTGAAGACTGAGCTTAAACTGAGCTGCTGCGAACTTGTCATGCATGCATACTCATGGGACACCCGTGTGGCAATGGCTAAATATTGCAAAGTGTGTCGCGCATTTGTGTAGCGCTGTGGAGAGACGTTGGATGTTGGTAGAGCTTTGAGTCGAGGAATCGTTCTCTGTATTACCTTAATTATCACTTTAGTTTTAATGATTATTTACGAATACTGCCGTCTCCAACTTGAGGCGTTGCAGAAGCGAGTAGAAAGAGCGAAAAATAAAAAGAGAAATACATAAAAACATCAAAAAACAACATGGTGAAGCCAACCTTCCGCAAAATACGGAAGTGGTATCTTCCGTAAAGTAATTTGGGTGGAGCTCATCTATGATGACTATCCAAGTATGCGAATAGCATTCGTTTGAGACGAAAATGATTCCGGAGAAGTTTTAATTAATTTTTGCTTTATTGTCGCACAGAAGAAATGTCGTACAGGAAAAATGCCGCACAGAAATGGTATTTAGCAGTGTATTTTGTGTATAGTGGAGCGTTATAGTGAAGCGCCTGCCTTCTTCGCAAGGAAATCACAAATACACTGCATCTGCAATGGTAAAAAATTAAAATACATTCAGTGGCGGGAAAGACGGCGCTGTCTGTCGCTAGGAGAAAAACTTCCTATTTTTGAGAGTGCCGTAACCACAGGCTACGTTTACTTCGGATTCATTCTGTATGAAATTGAAGTACTGATACCAAACATGGTATCAAGCCAGAACGATGTGTCACCTCTTTGAGCCATATTTGTGCGCCCACGAAACTACTTACTAGTAGCTAACCCACGTCAACGCCATACAATCTACTTGACTAACTTTCTTTGCAGTTACTTTTAGTCTACACGACCTTTACGACCTACACGACCTTTAAAGGTCATACACGACCTTTAAGTTCGCCTACCTTCTTGCAGATAACCATTGCTCCCGACTTCAACAACGACCAGCCGGGCAGTAACGGCTCTTTGAAGATCCTGGGAAAAAGCGGGACACGGGTCGGTATTCTTGGCGTGGACAAGGCCGTATACATCCTCAACAACAAGGGTCTGCTCACGCGGGAGAAGGTACGCCTTACCGTATTTACTCGATTTCAATGTCCCCTCAATTGTGACGCACTATAATTATTTGCAACCAGAAATGAGAAGTACAATATTTTTGATCGTAACACCTACCTCGGTTGTCATAGTTAAAGAAATGGAGAATGTTAAGCCCGTCACTGCACACTTCGCGCATTTTTATTGCTAACAATAGAATAATAATTTCGATGGAGGCGAAATGCAAAAACGCCCGTGTGCTTTCGTTGTAGTGCACGTTAAAGAACGTCAGGGGTCAAAATTAATCCGGAGCCCTCCACTACGGCGTGCCTCATAATCAGAACTGGTTTTGGCACGTAAAACCCCAGAAAGAAGAACAATAGAATAATGTAAATCTATTCTCATTTGGAAATATGTATATCACATCCACGTCACAGTGGACAGGGCATCATTCATCGTCACTGTCGGACCTTTTATCACGATTAACAGCGAAGAGCATTGCATCTTCGGTGAAGTATGTGAGATACTGCAATTGTTAAACGCCTTGCAGAGCATGACAACCTAGCAGACTTAAGTAACGGGCACATGTAAATGTCGCGGTAGCCACACCCTCTACGTGTGCGTTGGATTACAGTAATTTTAATGTCAATGACAATAGCTTATCATTATTGTGGTTTTGGTTGCTTGCTAGATTCTAAGGGGCGTGTTTAACTGATTGCGCACATGTTTAATTAATCTAACTGATCGGCCAACTGAAGCATGATAATTAGTAGCCCGATATTACGGCGTTTCCGATATCCCTTTTGTTACTGTGATAATATGCGGTGATAGTGACCGACTGTGATTGTGTATCTGTGTTCCCTTTCTCTCTTCCTCTCTATACTTTTCTATCGCTTTGCCTCCCCCTCCCCTCTCTTCCCACCGTGGGGTAGCAAACCGGATCTTCCCCTCTTGTTAACTTATCTGCCTTTCCCCTTTCTTCTGTCACTTTTTGGGACGCTAAGTCCCAAGGCATGGTTAGATTAGATTTTTGATTTTGGTAATTTTGCGATATATTTTGCTCAGTAAGCGACAGTGAATTTCTAACTTTTATGCGGGTGCTGACTGTAACGCTACCAAAGACAAATAAAAGAATAAAATATTCGTCAGCGAGCACACAGACACACACACACACACACAAAAAAAAAAAAAAAAAACGCATATCAATTGTACATGTTGGAGTCTACGTGGAGCGAAGCTTTGTTGGTAATGGCCATATTATGTTATATAGAGACTTGTTTGGTCATATTTCAACGTTTGTTTTCAAGTTTCCACGTAACGCACATTTTTTTTTTACGCGTAAGTCAATTTGAAGCCATTTGGTCATCACTATTTCAGTCATTTGGTGAACAAGGTGGGACATATGACTAGGCGTGTGTCATCGCACGATTACATGGGGGATTCTTCTTATATGGTTAGACGATTTACGCAGATCAGTAGGAGGGGGGTCTACGAGGGGTAAAGTTTGAAACGCAAAGGTGAACTTTGATTGCGTTGGGTACATCGCGCTAACACGGGATCCACTTGGGTCCCGTGCTATGGGTGCAACGGCCGTACGGTCCCAAAGCACCGGCTCCGGCCGTAGGAAAGTTCTCCGACTGAGGCGGGGCACATACACATTGGGCGAACGGCCAACAAACAACAACAACAACAACAACAACAACAACAACAACAACAACAACAACAACAACAACAACAACAACAACAACAACAACAACAACAACAACAACAACAACAACAACAACAACAACAACAACAATAATAATAATAATAATAATAATAATAATAATAATAATAATAATAATAATAATAATAATAATAAATAGCGTAATGATCCATCTATGCGTGGTTCCATTACAGCTCTTCTCGACTCTGAAGTCGCACGAGCTTGGGTGTGGGCCTGGAGGCGGGCTATCGTCCGAGGAAGTCATCTCTAACTTTGGCGCTGTCATTATATCCGAGGAAGGCACTGAGAACGTCGTCAGGACAGGTATTTGGGGCACCTTTTACTTCATTGCTCGGCCTAAAGCTCTACTGTCGCTAGCTATTATTCGAGACTATTTCTTGCAGTTTGGGTTGTTTGACATTGCCAACGGAAAGTGCATATGCAAGCAAATATTAAGTTCAGCTGGAGTGTCTGAATGCGCTTATTGATTACAAAATATTTCAGTTTTAGGGCCCATTCACACTTGCGACTAGGCGAGGTCACGCGACCCAGTTAGTCGCAAAGCGACCAGTCGCAAGTAGTCGCAAATGGTCGCTTTTCTCGAAATGCGACCGTTTCGGGCCAGTCGCTCACTGCTCGATTTTTCAGTCGCGCGACCGCAGTCGCAGAACAGCTGGACCAATCAGATGCGAAGGAACAGGACGGCCGTATACGCTGACGCTTATTTTACGCGGCGATGACATTTCAAGCAGATGTAAACGGCATATCGTGATACATTTAGGTTTAGTGACTCGTCGGTCGCATTTGTCAGTGTGAACACCGTTCGTCTTGAGTAGCTTTCTGGTCGCCAGTCGCAATTGGTCGCGCGACCTCGCCTAGTCGCGAGTGTGAATGGGCCCTTACGCGATAGCTAAAAGACGGGTGGTGTCGTCACTTTCGCATTCACGTATCAGCGTCCCGTGATGTAAAATATTTCTCACAGCTAGCGTCTGCTAGGGGCTGGTTAAACGTACACGAATAAGGAGAGATTACGTTGTGCTCTAAAGCAAGCAGTGAATAAACTTAAAAAGTCTACGGAGCTTTTTCTTGCATAAAAACGGCCTAGACACTGCTAAGTGGACTGCAGTTTATGACGTCATGCCTACGTCATGAGTGCGGCGGCTGCTTGGGCCGCGAAATGACGAAAACGAAAGATAACTGTGGCTTTTGTCTCACAAATAAGCATCTCTTCCGCGCAAAAGAAGTGCGAATACAAAGTGAAAGGATACTCTGCCAGCCTAAACTGGTTAACTGTCCGAGTGTTCATTTATAGCCCAATCACCGGGAAGTATAGGCTGACATTGAGTTTATCTTCTTTCATTTTTTTTGCGACCATTTCAGAAGGCAGCTGCGAAGCTCGGGTTCGTCACCGTAGGAGCGTCCACCAGAGAGCGCGTGAGTACCTTTTGTCACGAAAGTTTACAAAAATTACGAAATAATTGAGTTCGAGAATTTCGATCAGCTGCGGCTCTCTGAAATGCCGAGCTGCGAATCACAAGGCCGCAGGTTCGATGCTGAACAATTTCAATTTTTTTTGTCTTGAATTGATGCTTGAATCGATGCCGCAATTAGTGTTAATCGATGCCGCGGCGTTTTTTGAGTGTCGTACGAGATTTGTAAGATTGCATGCAACACCGTGAAACAGGTGCAGTTATTGGCCAGCCTGCGCTTCGCTGCGCGCTAACACCGTATCCTCGCGCGAGCATGCACGTGAGGATGTCGCTACGTGTTGCAAATGATAAATGCGAAAAGGAAAACAACGAAAAGCAAATTGATCTAAAACGACATATTCGCAGCCGCGTAACACAGCTTGTTCGTTTTTAGAAATGAAAACATTTTTTTTTTCAAATTTAAGACTGAGCCTATCTAAAGAATAGTTTCATATGTTAGTTGTCAAGGAACACCGAGCTATTTCTGATTGTGAAGGCAGCGACTGTACAAAGTCACTGTAGCAACCAAAGCGTTGTACCCATGCAGTGTATGAAACGGTGTATCGTGCTCTTACCTTCCATAACTGCGTCTTTCCTCCTCTCCCGTTCGCAGAGCGCAAGTACAGCCGGGACCCTTTCCTGAAGGAGTGTTGCTCGCTAGGCCTGAAGCGTGACAGGGTGGGTCGTCGGTGCCGTACGCGGGCTCACATTGTACGGCGCTACATCGAGGGAACCAAGGGTGAGCAGTGTGCCCAGGCCTTCGAGGACTGCTGCCTGAGCGCCACCAGCAGGCCGACTGGTGCCGGTGAGTACGGTGGCATACAGTAAGGGTTATAGTCGGATCTCAGTGGAGGGGGGTTCGAATCCATGCCACAAGCACCATGCGCTGTGACAAACACGCTGACTATATATATATATATATATATATATATATATATATATATATACAGCGCGACGAGACACTCCGACGCGCACTTTCACGGAGAGCGAACGCACGACGGAGAGCAAACGCGACCGTCTCGTGAAAGGCCGTGGGAGGATGGGAGGGAGGGAGTGGGGGTGACGTTGTGACGCGGCACCAACGGCGCAAGGGGCAACTGGCGACTCAGTCTCGCACGCGAAAGGAGCAAAGCGGGAAGGCAGCATGGGAGGGAGGGGGGCGGCTTCTACTCTGCCCGCAACTGTGTACTTGTACTTTGCCCGACTGCGGCGCTCGTCCATACCGTATCTTGAAAGCGATCTGCAGACGGCCCAAATCTTTGTATGCGCTGTGAGTTCGCCGCTCAGTTTCCGTTGAAGCGATAGACCGCACGAACATTCGCTCGCTGCTGCAGCTGCGCTTGCTCACGCCAGCGTTTTGACAGCGGTTGTCTGTGGTCATTGAGCGGGATCGTCAAGTGTTTGTTAATTCAGTTAGTAAGCGAATGTGTCCAAGTTTATACAGCCGATAAAACTACTATGCTTACTCCGTATCATCATCAGCCTATATTTTATGTCCACTGCAGGACGAAGGCCTCTCCCTGCGATCTCCAATTACCCCTGTCTCCGTATAGCTCTCTACTAATTTGCTATCGCAATTGATGCTTCGCCTTTCGGGCGAAACTGCGACTTTTTTTCTTACCCCGGCACGGCCGGCGACGCCGCCGCTGCGGTGATGAATGTCAGCCCCTTTGAAATGAGACGGTGACAAATAGTCACCTAGCCTGTTTGCTTTAATCAATTATGCTATTCATGTTTTTTATCTAGCATGTCTCTATCATCGTCATCATCATCAGCCCATATTTCTGTCCACTGCAGGGCGAAGGCCTCTCCCTGCGATCTCCATGCAATTACACCTGTCTTGAGCTAGCTGATTGCAACTTGCGCGCGCAAATTCCTTAACTTCATCACTCCACCTAGTTTTCTGCCGTCCTCGACTGCGCTTCCCTCGTCTTGGTAACAATTCTGTAACTCTAATAGTCTACCATTTATCCATCCTACGCATTACATGGCCTGCCCAGCTCCATTTTCCCACTTAATATCTACTAGAATATCGGCTATCCCCGTTTGCTCTTTGATCAACACCGCTCTCTTCCTGTCTCTTAACGTTAGGCCTAACATTTTTCATTCCATCGCGCTTTGTGCGGTCCTAACTTGTTCTCGAGATTCTTAACCTCATTATTTTGTGCCTCATATGTTAGCACCGGTAGAATGCAATGATTGTACACTTTTCTTTTCAACGACATGGGTAAGCTCCCTGTCAGGATTTGGTAATACCTGGCGTATGCACTCCAACCCAATTTTATTCTTCTGTAAATTTCTTTCTTATGATCAGGGTCCCCTGCGAGTAATTGACCTAGATAAATATACTCCTTTGCAGACTCTAGAGGCTGGCTGGCGATCCTGAATTATTGTTTCCTTGCCAGGCTGTTGAACATTATCTTTGTCTTCTGCATATTAATCTTCAACCCCACTCTTACGCTTTCTCGGTGCATTAGCATTTTTGTATACATCTCCTTAAACATTTTTTCTTTAAAATCTACCTTGTACCGCTACCTATGCATTGTAACAGATAGCCTGCACGTGCCTTATCTAGTTCCGAATATCTTCTCCGGTACGTTTTTGTCCTTAGGCAATCGGCTCTAGCCTCAAATAACAAGGCTTAGTGTTATCGTACAGATTTTCCCTTCCAATTTCTTTCTTCTCATTCATGTAAATCTCCATGGTCCTATTTGTTTCCATTTGTTGCATCCAATTCACTTTCGTTCTGATGACTCCTGGTTGTCTATTTGCACTTTCAGTTATACTGTACTAGGTTACTAACTTTCCTGACCTCTTTCTTGATTCTGTGTACACGCTTTTCAGGTACATATACCTGTGCACTTTAGCCGCCCATTTATTAGCGTATGCGTGGAGGAGAGCGCCATCTGATGGTGCTGCGGCATGGAACCCTGCGGCGCACGCCTCCCACTGGGATTGGTTGAGTTTTGCGGTGGGCGTAGACGAAGTAATCTCGAGAACCTAGTCTTATACAGCTTCGCTGTGCCACATCAGGTGCAGTTTCAAAGGGGAAGTTTATTGCATATTGGGTCATTTTTACAACCTACATAGCAGTCCTGATCCTTTCCGACGTTTCATGAATGGTATGGGAAATAGGATAATCGCATGCACAGAAACATACAATCACATAAGTGCCCGTAGCGGCCACTTTAGAAATTGATACTTTTTTACAATACATTTCAACCATATGTGTTCATATCAAACGTACAGTTCACGCGCTCTTGGAGCCAAAGTGTTCACGCATAACGCTAGATGTTATTGCACATAACCGCTGTAGTCGTTCTGAGAATTTTTGTGAGATTTAAACAAATATTTTTTGACCGTCTCATTAAGGAAAGCAGCAAACCAGCCTTCTGGAATTGCTCCACCGGCACCTAAAGCCTTTAAGCTCAGTATGACCAGTGCAAATATTTAAAGAGCGAAAAGGCGATATTTAAGGTCCTCTTTTACCATATTGCAATTTTCAGAGCCCTTAGAACCCCAACTTGGGGGCTGACCCTGATTAAAAAAATTAACCAACGATTACGATACTCCCTAATGCGAAATTTGAGCTCGGCGTATTTCATTTCGCGATTTATTGGCTGGCGCGGACAATCTGTCTCGTGTGGCACGTTGAAAACGAAGCGAAGTGTGGCGTGACTGCCTCGCTAATCGGGAGATCGCGAGAGGCAGCGCGTGGGGGACGGGGGGGGGGGGGCGCATCACAGCATTCGGCGCAGACAGACCTTCGCTCATACCGCGCTTTATTTCCATGCAGACGACGCGTGCTACTCTGGCGCCATCTTGTAGCCATCGTCGCCGCTGAGCCCCTCTTGCGCGGCGCTACGCCTTTCTTTTCACGTTTTCGCCATACACTCCTCCTCCGCTTTCCTCCTCGCGCTCTCTTCGCTATCGCCGTATTTCATCCCCAGCTGCGTTCCGTGTTCGCTCTTTCATTCTTCGCTGTGCTCGTTCGCTCGCTTACGCCGACGCTTGCCGCAGGAACAGGCACCTAAGAGCTGCGGTCTAAAATAGCACTTAATGCACGTGTCTCAGAAAACACCAAAATTGTGAGAATGAGTGGCACAATGTCGTGATGCGAAATTTATTCTGTAATTCTACGTACGCCTTTCAAATTTCACCTCGTGGAAATTTGTACCATGTGTTTTATCCGCCTGTTCTGCACATGGGCAGCAAGCACGGACTTCGAGCCACCGTTCAGCTTCCCAGACCCCGACCTGGATGACCCCGACAGGACGCGGTCGGGCGTCGAGTTCACCGTGGACGAGACCTACGACGAAGTGGATGGCGACGAATCTCCCGAAACATTGATACGCAGGGACTTCCGGGAGACTTGGCTGTTCGACGAGCAGGTTATAGGGTAAGGAACGCCACTTGTTCTTGTTCCTTAGTGAAATGACGCAACTTGATCTGGGGGATCGGCATGACACATTGGGAGCGCCACATTGGGATAACAATTTCTTCGCCTTCATTTCTGACCGTGGATAGTACATCTGCACAAACAAAAAATTATACGATGTTATTTGAGCTATAACTCAATTAGTATAGTGATTACCTATTTACTACTAAAAACTTCCTCTAGCATATTAAAAACGCTACTATAGGCGATGCGCTATGCTTAATTCCCGCGCCTAAATCAAAATTGTGAGGTATCAAAACAGCGTAGTATAACTGCCACGTTTGGCATTGCAAGGTTAAAGTCAATGAATGTATAACCCAGGTCTCTGATCAACTTAGTCATCGCAAACTCAAGGCGTGAAGCGATAGAGAGATAGGTGCATTTAAAGTAGAATACTGTTTTCATTAATGCATCGTGCGATGAATGACACCATAATATCCCGGCGTCCGATGCCTCAGTTCCAATAGCGAGACCAGATAATTTGTGATTCAGTAGAAAACGTTGCTCGTTACTCACGCTTATACAAGATCGTATGAAAATATTGGATATAGTAGATATGGGGCATTTCATATGCTTCCCTTAAGAGAAATCTTTAGCTCCGGCTGGGCCCAACTAGGACGCGGCCTATTCAAATATATGTAACATGCAGAAACGCTTTTCTGAGATAACCCCTGGACCGACTTTAATGAAACTTGTTGCATTTGAGAGAGAAAGTTGAATTCTAGTGGCTGTTTGAAGCAGAATCTCGATTTAGGGCCCGAATTTTGTTAAAAGAATTTTAAAAATTTTGAAAGTTCGAAAAAAAAATAGAAGCACGAGGCTTAAAAATTAATAGCTCTACATCAAGAACAGATATCAAGGTTCTGTAAAGGGCATCCATTAGACCATCCAAACAGGTCAAATTCTATATGTCCATTTATACCTTACGTGAATTCGTTACGTTGTGTACAAGGATCCTGCAAAAGCCGTATTTCTATAGTATTAAATTTTTTGAGATTCATGTGTAACATATCAATTTTGTCTGCTTTAGATGCATTATTAGATGCAATTCACGGAATTGTGATGTCGTTTTTGATTGCCGAGTTACAGAGTTGTAGACTTGATAGTTTCGTTTTGTGAAAATGTGCGATTTTTGCTAATTTTAAATAAAACATTGATGACCTTAGTCAAAAATTCGAAAGGAACAGTCAGCACATTTTCAGTTTTTCTTTTAAATGCAACAAACCTCGTCAAATTTGGTGCGGTGGTTGCCGAGAAAAAAAAGTTCTCGCAGTTTCACCGGAAAGGCGAAGCATCAATTGCGATAGCAAATTTGTAGAGAGCTATACGGAGTAATGATATTAGCTTTATCAGCTGTATAAACTTGGACATGCAGCAGCACCGGCAACGCGCCGAACTGTTGTCGACGCCGTCGGCATTTTGCCCGCGTTCGCTCAAAATGCGTGCGGCGTTGGTGACTGTTGCCGGAGCCTCTGATATAAATAGGCACTTGGTGCCGCAGCTAAACGTCGCCTCCCTTCCCTCCCCCTTCCCCCCCTCCCCCACGGCCTCTCGCGCATCGGAAGAAGGCGCGTTTGCTCTACATATATGGTGATTGTAAAGGAGGAAAGAGACGCCTACTTCTGCAGCCCTTAAGGAAGCACGGCGCAGAACGCGCGTTTGTTCTCCGCCGTGCGTTCACTCCCCGTGAAAGAGCGCGTCCCTCGCGCCCTTTCACTCGCACATACAGCGTTCGGCGGCGCGCGGCCACGATTTCATCTCCATTGACGTCATACGGAACCTCACGGCGACGGCGACGGCGACGGCGACGCCGACGGCGACGGCGACGCCGACGGCAGAAATCTGCTTTTGAGTGTCCATATAATTGCTATCGCAATAAAAAGTTCTCGCAGTTTCACCTGAAAGGCGAAGCATCAATTGCGATAGCAAATTTGTAGAGAGTTATACGGAGTAATGATATTAGCTTTATCAGCTGTATAAACTTGGACATGTAGCAGCACCGGCAACACGTAGAACTGTTGTCGACGCCGTCGGCGTTTTGCCCGCGTTCGCTCAAAATGCGTGCGGCGTTGGTGACTGTTGCCGGAGCCTCTGATATAAATAGGCACTTGGTGCCGCAGCTAAACGTCGCCTCCCTTCCCTCCCCCTCCCCCCCCCCTCCCCCACGGCCTCTCGCGCGTCAGAAGAAGGCGCGTTTGCTCTACTTATATGGTGATTGTAAAGGAGGAAAGAGACGCCTACTTCTGCAGTCCTTAAGGGAGCACGGCGCAGAACGCGCGTTTGTTCTCCGCCGTGCGTTCACTCCCCGTGAAAGCGCGCGCCCCTCGCGCCCTTTCACTCGCACATAGAGCGTTCGGCACGCGGCGACGATTTCATCTCCATTGACGTCATACGGAACCTCACGGCGACGGCGACGCCGACGGCAGAAATCTGCTTTTGAGTGTCCATATAATTCCTATCGCAATAAAACCAATTCTCCTTTTACATGTATTTAGATACGAGCACCCGAGCTGAAGCTTCCTCTTAACGGGGTTGCAATTCCAGACGAAGCAGAATGGCGTGACATGAAACGAAACTTTACTGATTAGGTACCGACTAGATTTCAGAAGTGAAATTGTCAGTGCCGAAGGAACACGATTAATGTTGTTAGTTGCAGGCCGATACAACTTTGCAAATATTCCTTCTGGCAAGTATATAATGTGAAACTCAATAAGAGCATGACCACTAAAATTTTTACCAGAGCTGATGGAAGCTCCGTAAAAATTTCACCATAATTGTAGGCTGCCGTGGAGGTGCCTTTAAGATAAAGGCGTGTTTTTCGAGATCGGACTTCGCGTGAGTGCCGTCAACTGCGAGGTGCGAGAACTATGACACTCCTACTCGACCATTCCACATTATCGCACAAAATATTCGGCTTTCTTCTGTTCTCATTGTATTTTCGTGTCCAACGATCGTGCTCTGCACATGCTTTAAGCAGGGAATCAGCAGCTCATAAGGTGCGTGAAGTGCTTAATCACACGAAACGACATGAAGCTTTATAGAGGATCCCGCAGAAATGATGCAGTTTTATCGCACATGGAGATTACGGGGAATAGGGGAGTGTACGCGGGTGACTGTGAAAGCTTTCTATCCTTTTTCCTAGTTTTGATGTAATGTTCCCACGGTGCACTGTGCAGGGTAACCTAACCAGTGCCGGTATTCACAAAACTTTGCATACGTAAGTGCTGTTCGTGATTGGCTGTCATTGTGGCCTTGATTCTTCTCCTTATTACGCCGATCGTTCTCCTGGGCAGTCGGGAACGAAATGCTGGTAGATGAGGAAACGTCTTTAGTAACGTTTTTTTTAATGCACAGCATTATACGGCTCATGAGGCGGAAAATCCGGCGTAGTCGGCGTTGGCGTGACCACGAGATGGTTAAAAAAAAAGTTGTCGCAGTTTCACCTGAAAGGCGAAGCATCAATTGCGATAGCAAACTTGTAGAGAGCTATACGGAGTAATGATATTAGCTTTATCAGCTGTATAAACTTGGACATGCAGCAACATCGGCAACACGCAGAACTGTTGAAGACGCCATCGGCGTTTTGCCCGCGTTCGCTCAAAATGCGTGCGGCGTTGGTGACTGTTGCCGGAGCCTCTGATATAAATAGGCACTGCGTGCCGCAGCTAAACGTCGCCTCCCTTCCCTCCCCCTCCCCACGGCCTCTCGCTCGTCGAAAGAAGGCGCGTTTGCTCTACATACATGGTGATTGTGAAGGAGAACAGAGACGCCTACTTTTGCAGCCCTTAAGCGAGCACGGCGCAGAACGCGCGTTTGTTCTCCGCCGTGCGTTCACTCCCCGTGAAAGACGCGCCCCTCGCGCCCTTTCACTCGCACATACAGCGTTCGGCGCGCGGCGACGATTTCTTCTCCAAATGACGTCATACGGAACCTCACGGCGACGGCGACGGCGACGCCGACGGCAGAAATCTGCTTTTGAGTGTCCATATAATTGCTATCGCAATAAAATGTAAAAGGTCCAAGTGAGCCAATCGAGGCAGTTGATGACGTCTGCTAAAGCAAAGTAAATAAATCAGGTTTAATTAAGAAAATGTCGCAGTTTCATCCGAAAGGCGAAGCATCAATTGCGATAGCAAATTAGTAGATAGCCATACGGAGTATAAGGTAGCAGTTTTATCAGCTGTATAAACTTGGACATGTAGCAGCACCAGCAACGCGCAGAACTGTTGTCGACGCCGTCGGCGTTTTGCCCGCGTTCGCACAGAACGCGCGCGGCGTTGGTGACTGTTGCCGGTGCCTCTGGCGGCGGCTCGGAGGTTTTCGACGAGATCAGAACGGGACACTCGTCGAGCAGCGTCGGAAGTCTTTACCACCTTCTCGCCTCGCAACGTTCTATTGCGATAGCAATTATATGGACACCCAAAGCGGATTTCTGCCGCCGGCGTCACCGTCGCCATCGCCGTGAGGTTCCGTATGACGTCAACGGTGATGAAATCGTCGCCGCGCGCCCGCTATACGCTGTACGTGCGAGTGAAATCGCGCGAGGGCCCTCGCACACTTTCACGAGGAGCGAACGCACGGTGGAGAACAAACGCGCGTTCTGCGAAGTGCTCCCTGAAGGGCTACAGAATTAAGCGTCTCTTTCCTCCTTTACAATCACCATATATATGTGGAGCAGACGCGGCTTCCTCCGTCGTGCCAAAGGCCGTGGGGAGACGGGAGGGAGGGAGGGGAGGCGACGTTTAGCTGCGGCACCAAATGCGTAATTATATAAAAAATGCTGCGAGGCGAAGAGGTGGGAAAAATTTCCGACGCTGCTCGAAGAGTAACACCGAGCCGCCCCCAGAGGCACCGGCAAGAGTCACCAACGCCGCGCGCGCTCGGTGCGAACGCGGGCAAAGCGCCGATGGCGTCGACAACAGTTATGCGCGTTGCTGGTGTTGCTGCATGTCAAAGTTTATACACCTATCATGTATCATGTATCATACACCTGCATGTAGTTTATACACCTAGTTTATAAAACTACTATCCTTACTCCGTATAGCTCTCTACTAATTTGCTATCGCAATTGGTGCTTTGCCTTTCGGGTGAAACTGGGACATCTTTTATATAAATAAGTTTATGTTTGTAGATATGTGCTTACTCATGCTTAAGCAACTTCTTCACATTCAGCACATGCACGCTACATCAACAATATTGGTGACCCGGACGTGATTCGCTTACTTACTGAATTAACACGCACGGAGTCAGCGCGCACCAACAAACATGAATGGATCACACTTGATGACCGCACACAACCGCTGTCAAAACGCTGGCTTGAGCGAGCGCGCCAGCAGCAGCGAGCGAAGGTTCTTGCGGTCTATCGCTTCAACGGAAATTGTGCGTCGAAAGCACAGCGCATAAAAAGGTAGGAGCCGTGTTGCAGATCGCTTTCAAGGTACGATGCGCGCGACCGCCCGCCGCCGCGCAAGATACAAGTTGCTCCCAGAGCAGAAACCGCACGCCCTCCCTCCCGCGCTGCCTTCCCGCTTTCCTCCTTTCTTCTGCGAGATTCCAGTTCCCCTTGCGTCCAGCCGCAAGATAGGCATTTGGTGCCACAGCCAAACGTCGCCTCGCCTCCGTCCCTCCCATCCCCCCATGGCCTTATGCGCGACGGAAAACGTCGCGTTTGCTCTCTGCCGTGCGTTCGCTCCCCGTGAAAGCGCGCATCCCTCGCATGCTTTCACGCGCGCACACAGCGCGCGGCGACGATTTTATCGCCCTTGGACTTTATACGGAACCTCACGGCGACGGCGACGACGACGCTGACGGCAGAAATGTGTCCATATAATTGCTATCGCAATAATAAAGTTTATTACCGCACTTGAACCAATGACCATTGGTGGGAGTCGAATTCATGACCGTTGATGCTAATTAGGGTGAAGCTATGTAAGGCGCAGTTAATTAAGATAAAGTTAATTAAGGCGTTCGAACCCACGACCTCTGGCGGGAGTCGAACCTTCAACCTTAGGTGTTAATTAAGGCACAGGTAATTAAGGTAGAGGTAATTGAGGCACATCTGTTAAGCCTAACGTTAAGAGAGACGAAGAGAGCAGTGTGGATCAACGAGAAAACGGGGATAGCCGGTATTCTAATTGACAGTAAGAGAAAAAAATTTGGTGCTTGGTAGGTCATGTAAGGCGTAGGATGGATAACCGGTCAACCATTGAGTTACAGAATGGGTGCCAAGAGAAGGGAAACGCAGTCGAGTACAGCAGAAAACTAGGTGGGGTGATGAAGTTATCAAGTTGGAATCAGCTGGCGCAAGACATGAATAATTGGAGATTGCAGGTAGAGGCCTTCGTCCTGCAGTGGACATAAATATAGGCTGACTATGATCATGATGACATGTGTAATTAAGATATAGTTAATTAAGGCACTCGAACGCACAATTTTCGGTGGAAGCCGAAGACTCGATCTTTGGTGGTCGCAATGCTTGCGCATTCATCCACGTAGGGATAACTAAGTGCTCCTCGTTTCTTTGTTTTCTTTTTTTTGCATAACGCAGATGTGTTTGTAGCTAACGTCTCCGTATACCTTCTTCCTCTCTCAGGCCGGACGGCGTGGCTGATTTCGCGGTCAGCCTACCGCATAGCATCACCACGTGGTCGGTTCAGGCGGTCAGCGTCTCCCCGGCCGGGGGCGTGTGCGTGCCGAAGGCCCAGGAGGTGCGCGTCTTCCAGCCCATCTTCCTACAGGTGGCACTGCCGTACAAGGTGGTTCGCAACGAGCAGATCGAGGTGCTCGTCACTGTCTACAATTACGGCGCCGAATCGCTGAGGGTGAGTGCCACTCTTGCCTATTGAACGAAGGAACGAAAAAAGAAAATATCGGTGGATCCCACGCATATACGTGAGAATACGTTATAAGCGAAGCTTTCTTTTTTGTTTAGTGGAATGTATTTACGTCCTTACTTCTATGCAGCTGTAAAAAAGTTAATTTAGGTGCCAAAACCACGAACTGATTATGAGGCACGCCGTAGTGGGGGACTCCGGAATAATTTAGACCTCCTGGGGTTCTTTAACGTGCACCTAAATCTAAGTACACGGGTGTTTTCTGCATTTCACCCCCATTCGCAGGATCGAATCCCGGCCGCCGGGGCCGTGATTCGATCTCACGACCTACTCTTACTCAGCTGCCCAATACCACAGCCAGTGAGCAACCTCGACGGGTATTCTATGCTGCAACTCTGCGCTCCTTGCTCAATTTACACTCTTGCCCAATTTTGTTTCCCACTTCTTCACTTCCCTGCAGCGGACTTCTTCAATTTGTTGTCGTCGACTTCACCTCTTGCTTCCTGCTCTTCTTGATTATTCGAGAAACCAAATGGCACATACCGATTCTGGTGTATTCAGTCGCACATAGCCATTTTGGCGATTTGACCAAGAATGTTCCAGGCGACTTTACTAGTTGGATAACGGACAACAAATGGCGCCTTACTCATTGCTACAGTACCTGCATCACACAGGGCTCCGTGCGTTTATTTGTTTCCTGTATACTATATGATTACAAAAAAAAAAGAAAGAGAACACCGGAAAAGCGGGGTCACACTGAAGGTAAATAACACTTAAGCAAGAATAAGCACATTGCGGACTAGACTAACTCAGTACTTGCTAGCGGCACTCGGACACCATACTGCAACTAACAGGCAGGTTCTCTCTTTTGGGTAACAGCTTCGGCCTTGGTTAGTTCACTGCTGTCATTTGGAGCACGCAACTCAATTACGTATTTCTGTGTCCTCGCTTGTACAATTGCGTTCGTAACGTGTGGTCTTCTTGTATTGCGATAACAATTATATGGACACTCTAGGCGAATTTGTGCCGTCGCCGTGAGGTTCCGTATAAAGTCCAAGGGTGATAACACCGTCGCCGAACGCCCTACGCTGTATGTGCGACTGAAAGCGTGCGAGGGGAGCCGAACGAGCGCGGCTCAATCTCGTCCGCGCGAAAGATAAGCGGGCCGTCTTTCGCCATGCGCGAGGCACCCAACAGTTGCGAGGCATCGGGGGGAGGGAAGGGAGGGGGGGGGCGGCATTTTACTTCGGCTACAAGTGTATGTGGCAGCTGCGCGCATTCGCGCGGCCGTATCTTCAGAGCGATCTGCGTTGGGGGCGGAGTCTATAGGTGCATCGGCGGCTCGTAACTTTGTGCGTGCTGTGTTTTCTCTGCGCTCAGTTTTCGTTTAAGCGATAAACAACTGCACGAAGGTCACTTCGCTCGCTGCTGCTGCCGCGTTTCCTCACGCCAGCGTTTTGACAGCGAGTGTCCGCTGTCACCGAGCGTGATGTGTCCATGTTTGCTGTGCGCGTTGACACTATGCTTGTTAATTTATTTAGCAAGCGAATGTTTACAACTCGATAAAGCCGATAAAACTACTATCCTTTACTTCGTATGGCTCTCTGCTTAATTTGCTATCGCAATCGATGCTTCGCCTTTTGGGTGAAACTGCAACTTTATTTCACACTTAATAGGGCAACGTCTACATCTACGGCGTGGAAGGTCTCTGCACGGGGGCACTGCCGGGAGAGCGCTCGGAGCGCCGGCCCGTGGTGGTGGAAGCCAACTCTGCATCCAGCGTCACCTTCCCTGTCGTGCCGCTCAAGGAAGGGCTGTTCACCATCAAGATCTACGTGAAAAGTTCGAGGGGCGAAGATGTCGTCGAGAAGGAGCTGAACGTTGTGGTAAGCCATTAGGACAGTCGTGAGAAAGAAAAAATGTTGCATATGGCTTAGCTGACACCTATTGAGTGCGGTGCCAATCGATATGCGTGATTGCCGAAGTACACAGTACGCCGGTCAATCGATTTGCATTTCTTTCTTTTCTGCGCGTGCCCAGCTATTCGAAGAAAACCTAGCGCAGAACCTATTGATGTTTTATTTTTCGCTTATTTCTTCATTTATTTTTAGTTTTACGAATGGTGGAATAGTGCAGCCGGGTCGAAAGATAAAAGAAACCCAAGATATTTAGCGTCACGCCTCCGGTATAAGAGGAACACAGATTAAAAAGTGAAGCAGAAAGAACGGAGCGGATATTTCATGCTTTGGACAATCAACAGCAACAGAAGGAGTTTACCTGAGCAGTTGTGGCATGAAAGTGTTGAATGGTGGAATTTGTATAACGCCGTTCATAATGCCTGACTGACGGTGGGGATTCCAACATTTGTTATACCTTACACAGCAGAAGATGCAGATGAATTGTTTTGCTTTATACGCGTATAACTCATGTAACCAATATAAAGAATGAAACATAGCAAGTTGCGCAGCGTCGCATACAAACCGCGTTCGAAGAGCTATGGCGAAGGCCCTAGATATTAGTTCTGGAAGAATAAGGGCGATTGTAAACTCAGCGAAAAAATAATTTAGCGTAGTTTGGACTGGAGGCGCAATCGTAAAGAGACAGCGGAGCTGATGGGCACCTAGCTAGTCCTGGCTTTTGGGCTAGGCTAAGCACTACCAAGTCATCTCCAGCATTTTCCGGAATTCATTGATCATTGATCAATTATAAGTTAGCTATTGATTAGCTATCGATTCGCCATCGATGACTGACTAAGCTTAAGTAGTCCCAGTCATGCTTAGCTAGTACTTATTCAGGCTCAGCTTCGCTAGTTCACAGGGGTATGTGCCATGGCGCTTGGACCCTTTCTGCACTGCCGCCAGGATCGGCCCACATTTTTTGCTACGCATCACGGACTTAAGGCCGGCCTTAAACAGCTCCGTTGTTAAAATTCTACAGCTTTCGTGGTGTTAGTTTTGTACTTCACAATGACAGTGCTATGCCTTCGACGGCGGGACAAGCTCTGATTTGCGACTGCGAATGGTACAATAAAGTGAACCCTTACATTCGCAGCCAGAAGGGGTGACGGTGGAGAAAAGCGTCTCCGTGCCAATTGACCCGGCGAACGTTCGCAGAAGGAGAACTCGGAGCGTCCGTGGCTGAGCTTTACCAAGGCACGTGAGATTTTGCAAGTTTCACAGATTCTGTGCTTTACGAGAAATTGCTTGCAGTGCTGCGTTATCAGCCTCTTTTTTTATTTATTCTTTTATTTTGCAAAGCGAGCGGTGTTGGCAACATGGCTGAACAAACTCTCAGCGCATTAGGGATTGGAAGGGGTTTCCTCCGCGTGGGAGAGGGGGGGTTCATTTCACCGCGATGACAATGCTGCAACTCTTGAAGCGTGTTAGTACAGTTCTTAGTACATCAGTTAGTACTGGATGTCACAGCTTGACCTCCGTGATCTCCGGAAGGACGAGTTATGGCTTCTAGAAATTAAGCTATTCAGAAGAAGCCAGCGATCGAGACAATATATGCGAAGACAACAGGCTAATTGCTGTCTAAGATGTGCATTTCGCTAAACGTGTTGCGCAATTGTTGTTGGTATTCGTTTTTAGAAGTTGAAGAAAGCAGTCTTCGCTGATGAGCATAAGACAAACACGCACCTGGCAGGTCCTCAGGTGACAACTCGAAACGCCGCGCAGGGATGATATATTATGCCACTCAGTATGGCCTTGCCTCTTCGCCATCCTCAAATGCACGTGTTGATACCAACAGATTCCCTGGACCCTGGCGCAAACCTGCAAGTTATCTCTGTGAACACGCGGTTGCCTCCGGACGCTATCCCGGATACGAAGACCTGTTCACTGTCTGTCATAGGTATGATATTTATAGGTTTGCTTCCAATATGGGTTTCGTTTGCTGTTTCCGGTCTGTAAAGCGAGGCAAAGAAGGGTTGCACAAAAAACAAGTAACAGCGCAGGACCGAGGACATAGAAGTAGATGTACGAAGCGCTTCGTCAATCTCTTTCTTATTTCCTGTGTCTAGCTCTGTTATTCGTTCTTTAAGCAACGTGCACCAACCGGCTCAAATTCGCACTTTATTGCAAAGACGTGTGTTCCTTGCTCGAACAACTTACGTCTTGCTTTCTTGAGATCAAGAGAAGATATTGGAGCTTCACAGTTTTGCCTTTTCCATTACTGCTCCATACGCAAAGCCTTCTGCGCCACAGATCGAAGTCACCGCATTGCAATGATCGTCATGGGAGAGGCAACCTGACATATCGTGCCGTTCATGACACTACGTGGTAAACACGGATCAGTTGTTTTTCTCGTCCAATTCTTTTTATTACTTTTATTTTTTTCCTGCAACAACGAGGTAACTAGTACAACGCGTAGTTTTAAATAATAAACAATGTAAACTTAAACTTTCTTGACGGAATAAAAGTGTAACGCGATGACTTCATTCGACCGCTTTGATGTTCCAGGAAATCAGATCGGACCGTCTGTTCAGACAACGCTTCAGGACATCGAGACTCTCATCACGATGCCCACGGGATGCGGCGAGCAGAATATGATGCTCATGGCGCCGACGCTGTACGCCCTTGAGTACCTGAAACAGAACAACATGGTCGACGAACCGCTGGAAGAGAAGGGCTACCGCTACATCCGAGAAGGTGACGTCTGATATCCGCGTTGAAAGAGAAGCGAGCGTGCTATAATGCGTCGTGCTGCGATTTCATGCAGGTTACCAGCGCGAACTTTCGTTCCGCAAGAAGGATGGATCGTTTTCTGCTTTCACGCACAGGAAAAGCAGCGTCTGGTAAGTTTCGCAGTTCTCACATCACTATACCGTATTTTCGCGCTTATAACCCGTATCTGCAATAATCAGCGCTACTAATAAACCCGTTTTATAAACTCCAAGGTAGGTTTCTTGCCACGTCTCGTGCCCAAGACATGGCGGTCAACATATTGTTTAACTGTCAAACATGTGCGCACTACGGAATTTTGCTTCCTGCGATGTGTATGTACATCGTTTTAAACTGAATGGTTTGAAAGAACACGTACTTAACAGGTAACATTTGGATTACCAATGAGCAGTACCACCACAGTTTCGCCGTTCAGCTACGAAAGAATATAAACCTAATAGTTTGGAGAGAGGTCTATAAAACGTTTGGAAACAAAACCAAGAATAATAATTCGTCGGTAGAAACCGCGCAAACGACGGTGCACAAGGTTGAACTCTTTATGTAGTGGAGACTTAACCGAACAGTTGGCAAAAAGAAAAGCTCCACAAACAGTTTTGGTTTATTCTTTCTGTCACGACCTTCAATGCTTCTCACTGTTGAAGCCCAGTGTGGCTTCACTGCAAAACATGTTTGGCTTCGCCGCACGACGAATAGTATTGCAGTGAAGCTGGTGTTAAAGGCAAAATTCAGAAGAAAATTGCAACTCCGTTTTCACTAAAGCAGCAGTTGAGAGCATGAAACAAGCTTTTCTATGTTTGCGCGTCCGTTTTTGTTAAGCTTCACCATGCGTCATTGTGTCGTGCTCGATGCATTGCGCGTGTGTGTCGATATGATATGTAATACTGACTCCATGCTTTGTTCTCCCTGTAGCAAAAATAGGCAATGTTGAGGGTGGTCGGGTGAGTAAGTGGCTGGCGCAGTAAAGGAATTGCAGCGACTTAGTTCGGAAACGCCGGAATCGTTGATTTGAGCTGGTCTCTTTTGTGCGGGTTATACCGGCGACAATACGCTATGCGCTCTGAATTTAGGAAGATTGCGACACATTTTTTGCGCGAATAAATATGAGGTACTAATCACTGACATAGGAACTGCATCAGGGAAAGGAAAACCTGCAATATTGCTAGCACGCTGCGTTTTCCCGCCGCTTTGGACACATAGAAAAAGTTGGCGAAAGAGAATTTGCATTTTTTAAGTCTTGCTTGTAGCTTTCTTATTGTCGTGACGCCAACTTTCTCGGTGGTTCACTCACCCGTCCGCCACAAACGTGTACACAAGCACTGACACGTTGCCGACTGCATCCCATTAGTCGTCTAGTCAACGGGCTATACCTATAAAAATCCTTCGTTACTTCGTACTTTGTGAGCAGACATGCGCGCTTTGATGTATATATATATATATATATATATATATATATATATATATATATTCTGCTGAAGGAAGTGATGGTACGAAGGTGCTCAATTCTAATGCGTGATTTTTTTTCTGTCAACTGTCCGGATAGTAATTTAGAACTCAGTTTCGCCATTTTAATTTTTTGTTTCAGTCGATATCTTGCTCTGAGCCGCGCCATTTTCACTATTTCCACAGGTTAACCGCCTTCGTCATGCGCATCTTCTGCAAGGCGAGGCGGTACGCCAGCATCGATCCCACCGTCATCGAGAGCGGCATGCTGTGGCTGGCGGCGGCCCAGAAGTTAGACGGCAGCTTCGTTGAGCAGAAGCCCATCATGCACAAAGTCATGCTGGTACGTGATAGATTAAGGCTGCATTTTTGGAAACTGTGTACACTGCTCCTAGCAAGCAGTACACGGCGTTTGGATGATGCGGCCATAGATTTCGCACTGCTGGGATGTCTAAGCGGTTGATCGATTTATTGATTACGTAATAATTGCTTAATCATTTGATTGTCACGTGAACCAGCAAGGAAGCGAAAAGTATATATTAAAGATATTCCAGCACCTTCGCGGTTTGCTCTAACAGTGAGTTAATATGCTTCCTTGCTATTGCAAGAGAACACTGAAAACGATTATCAATTTTATTGCGATAGCAATTATATGGAAACTTCAAGTGCATTTGATTGCGAAAGCAATTACATGGACACTCCAAGCGCATTTTTGCCGTCGCCGTCGTCGTCACCGTCGTCGTGATGTTCCGTATAAAGTCCAACGATGATAAAATCGTCGCCGTGCACCGTGTGTTGTGTGTGCGAGTGAAGGCATGCGAGAGTGAGCGGGCAACTGCAGCTTAATCTCGCGCACGCGACAGAAGAAGGCGGCCGGAAGCGCACACTCTTCGTTCGCGCGCGATGAACGGGGAGGAGGCGACGAAGACGGGAGGGGGTGGGGGGGGGGGGGGGTGCGTTCTGCTTGCGTGGCTGCTGCTCACGGAGCTATCTTGAAAGCGATCTGCGACCCGACTGAAGTGTGCGCCCGCGGCGGCATCATCTTCAAAGCGACCTGCGATGGGCCAAGGGGCATTCGCCGAGTGCCGGTAGCTTCGTATGCGCTGCACTTTCGACGTTTAGTTCGCGTTGAAGCGAGAGCGAGCGCGAAAGTCAGTTTGCGCGCTGCCGCTGGCGCGATTTCTCACTCCAGCGTTATGACGAGCTCCCGCGGTCATCGAGCGAGATGTGTTCATGTTTACCTGTGCGCGCGTGACACTGTGCTTGTTTATTTAGTTAGTACGCGAATATTTACAACTTTATATAGCCGATAAAGCTGCTATCCTTACTTCGTATAGCTGTCTACTAATTTGCTATCGCAATAGATACTTCGCCTTTCGGGCGAAACTGCGACTTTTTTTTTTGCCAGTGCCGCTCTTAAAAAATAGTAATAAATTATATAATTGCTGTACTCTAATCGTCTTGTTGTCTCCTGATATTCTTCATGTAGCCGGGTACTATTAACAATTCAGAAGTTCATAGTTGTTCACGTCAATCCTGTTCAAGAGTGCTCATAACAATTCATGATAATTCGTAATGCAAAATGCGTAGCTTCTCTTCATTTCTTATGTGCACATAAATGAATGGCTGAAATATTTTATTCGACACCAAATGCTAATTACATAACATTAGTGTGCACCTTTCAGAACTACTTTCTCGAAGCTTCGTGGATGCGTTAAGATCCAGAAAGTCTGTGGTCGAGTTAAAATCTTCGTGTTTCTTTTAGCACACCCACACGTACATTAACACGCAGATTCACAGGCGCACGCACACGCACGCACGCGCAAGCACACATGCACACACACACATGCTTCCAGAGGTTTGTGGGCCAATGAACTTTGACGTTTGCGTTCTAGGATCTTGTAAAGGCCGGTCATCCTTTTGTGATAACGTGTGGGCTAGCCACGCGGAAGAAACTGATTAAAGCTGTATTTCTTTCACCGCACTTCTCCCTACCCACGTAATTCAGCTGTCCACTTACGAAATATGAGTGCTTTTTTTCTTGCTGTAAACATTTATTGATTCCTTCATTTCTTTCCCAGGGTGGCGTTCGCGGTTCCGTGCCCATGACGGCGTTTGTGTTGCTCACTTTCTTCGAGTGCATGCGCCCTCCCAGCGGTGTAGCACATGACAAGCACGACGTCTTCTCGTCCAATTCCAAAACGGTAATTACCACGACTATTTGCTCCCCATTTATTGCTGCTTATGTTCCGATTCGCTAAAGAAGGTTGACAGTGCTCGCCAGATAAACTACGTTTAAATAAAGAAACATGAGTTAGATCAGCTCTTTTATTATTTCCTCTGGCTCTTTTTAACTTTTGTCAACTAAACAAAATGTTTTATTTTTCCTTTGGCAACGTTATATGTCGAACAATTTTTTCTGATGAGGAACAAGTATTTCTCTACTTATACTAATACTGTCAGGCGGTTCGGACATATAATGAAATTCAATTTAATTCACTTTTATTTTTCCAAAACAACCTTGCAATGGTCTCCTGGGCTATAATCTGATGTTCGCCGCTTGGCGTGGGACCGGTAAACCGAAAAAAAAAAGAGCATGGCACATATAGTGCACAACTTTGATGTATATGTCAAGGTAAGCTAAACTGAAACTAGCATTGGATAACGTAGGATTAAACAGGACAGCGTTAAATAACATAGCAACAATAGCACGAACACAGTATGTCGTACAAAACATAAAGTATAATACACTCAAACTCAATCAGAAATAACACGAGAAGTTTAAAGCGATTACAAGATAATTTAATTCTACTACCCTCGGTGAAAAGAACAAGAGCGATACAAAATTCTGTATCAAAAATATCTGACACTGATACTGAGACGTCTGCCTCGTCCGTCCAAACATGTTGTCAGATACGGCGTCGTTCAATTTCAAACGGCACAAGCGACCTATCCACCGTGGATGACCTCCCTGGACTACCAACTATGTCTGCAGTGGAAGGAGCGCCGGACTTTGACATGAGCGATGATAATTTATGGCCCGACTGGATGGATGCTGTCGAAGACGACTCGTCCGACCCCGTGTTTGACGAGACGGGTGACGAGTCTCAAGTAAGGGATCTCTTGTAATGCATGGGGAGGAAGGTTTGGCAGAGTCGTAGAACATATAGTATTTTCCGGGAGGGACCAACGGTTACATTCCTATAGGCTGAATCACAACGGTATGGTTTGGTTGCTGGTGTGGTTGCTGGTAGTGTCAACGAGTTCTTGTCAGGTCCAGACGTGACGATTTCAACTAGTGACAACAGAGTTGCGATGTTCTATATCTCTTTCGAGAATGCTTTGCTGTAAGTACTTGGAACATAACTATATTTGAACTACTGGCGTCATACGCGCGCATCATACCGAAGACCTCAGCAAGAAAAGCGAGATTTCAACGAAGCCTTAGAAACCAGCAAGTGATGCTACATCGCGCACGCCCTCTTGAGCACTCTACGACCAAATTTGTGACACCAACTGAACGAAAAAAAAAAGATCATGTCCAGAGGGCCCGTGAAAGAGCGGAGAGGCTTGGCCTCCCGATTCCGACATGGGAGCATCCAGCGGCGAGCCGGGGGCCCCAGCGGGTCTCCGCCGGCTAGTCCCTCAGGACCTCATTAAAGTTCATTGTCTGTCTGTCTGGAGAGAGAACGGAACGAGATCTTGCAAAAACGGTGACTTTGCAACAGGCACGCGAAGATTAGGTGGCCCAAACACAAATACGAAAATCATCATCAACACCAGCCTTCTTCATCTCTAGTGCACAACCGTGGCCTCTCCGAACGATTTCCAATCACCCTTGTCTTGCGTCTGCCGGCTTCATGTATTCCTGCAAATGTCATCCTCTCGTCAAACCACCTTATATTTTGCCGTCCTCGGCTGCACTTATCGGTTGCCCTGTCACCCTCGCTACAACTCTAACCGATCACCGGTTACCTGCATCCATTATGTTGCTCGAATAGACCACCGGCTATCTGCTCTACGCATTACACGACCTGCTCAACTCCCTAAATAGAAAATAAGGGAAATACCAATGTAGGAAGGGTCGAACGTGTTTGCCCTCCATGTCAGCAACTGAGCACATGTGTCATTAATTGACGTCATTTTCAACTAGGCAAGTATTCCGCAGCATACAGATGAGCTGAAGGAAAGGTTGGTTTCGTTCATGTTGCATTTCGGGGAATATTGATTAAAACAGTAGCAGCAACAACAACTCGCAGGAATCCGAGGCTAGAAGGAATCAGATATCGGGAATCAGTCTCAGAAGCGCATGAAAGAAAAGGATTGTGTAAGAAGGTATGTAATTCTTCGACTTTAAATAGGACGCACGGAAGAAAATAGAAAAGAAAGAAAAGACCTGAGCGACAGACACCGGAACTATCTGGACTGCCTGGACAGAAAAAACAGGAAACCTGAATCTGGATGATGTCGCCAAGAATGACTTGTTACACCTGACAAAGGAGAAAAGGAGGAACACAAAAAGAAAGAGGAAATCACGGCCACATTCTGCAGTCAAAGAATTCCCTGGCAAAAAGATGAAATAAATAAAAGAAAGTAGTGTAATTACTTCTTTTTTTAATCTAGCGGCTTTCCCAATGATATAAGGAGGGGGTAGCATGCACTAGAATTATTATCAATGAGCTGATGCCCCTTCCATGAGCATGTAATCGCTCCAACTCTATAGGAACTGGGAACTGCTCATAATAATGCCCACAGAAAAGTAAACATCCTCTTTATTTTTATTCCCGGACTTTGTCAAACAGGCATCTACCAAAAACTTATAAAAGGCATCAAATAAATGCATTCGGCTCGGTTTGCTGCAGGTACTGGTAGCTTGATGTCACTAATGCAAAGATTTAATGGTGAATCACAGAGTGTTTCTTTTTAGTTGAAAAAAGAAAACTATAATACCTGCGCATATCTTAAGGGACCGCAAACGCAAAACTTGTTGTGTGTTTTAAAGTTTTCTTTTTTTTAAGACAGCAAAAGTAATTAGTATTGGGTTGCCCGATCAGAGCGTTTCTTCGCTTCACGTCTGTTTGGAAAGGGAGATCCGAGTTGCCGTTTCCTGCCAAGGTTGCCAAAGTTTCTTTGTGTGTGGACGCGTGAGGCCTGTACGTATGAGTAAATATAAAAAGAAGTGCAAAAAATTCATTTTTCTTTTCTACAAACAAATAAAAACCTTAGTGCACTTTTCAAGCATGATAGGAAGTGCAGATAGTAAAGTAGCAATTGTGTTAAAAGTGCTAATAAAACAGCGATATACCATGTGCTAATGGTAGCTAGGCAAAAAACAACAGGAAACCTTGGAGCTCTCAGCCAGTGCAGCATACTGACACGTACACATGTTTATCTTTCACTGGTGGCCGCTTTCAACATTGGCTGACAAATGTTAAACGTTATCGCTCGGCGCAGGACGCGCCTGCATTGGAAGCTTCTCGGACGTTATCGATGCTTTTATCCGTCGTCTGTGGTCACCGACGCCCATGTAATCTGATTGTATGAGCGACGCGAATTGTCTAGAACTTTCTGGAAGACACGCGGGCATCAGGGATTAATCTGGAACCTTCGATGACTCAGGTATAAAAGCCGACGCGTTTCGCCGCTGATCAGATTTCGACGATCGCTGACTGTGTTCGCCGCTATCGTTGTGCTTCAAGTGTAACTTGCTTTTGTGGGCACAGGTTCGCCCAATAAAGAATCAGTTTCGTCATTCCCAGTTTTACGACTGTTTGCTTCATCGTCACTACTACGCGACATCTGGTGGAGGTGCTTTTATGTCCTTGTACCGGACCCCCCCGTCCAGCCGTGAGCCAAGCCCACACCGTCTAGAAGACGTCGACGCCTACCCCGACCAGCGAGCTAGTCGCAGGCTACTGAACCTGCCACCGGAGTACGAACCCCTACCTGAGAAGACCAAGAGGACAAAAGTCATGAACTCGGCAGCAGCTACCATGACAGCCCCTGTGCCAACATCTGCGGTCGTGATGTAACAATCCAGGGAGCCGCCGACTTTCCGCGGTTCGCCATGTGAAGACGCCGAAAGCTGGCGGGAGGCATACGACCGGGTCGCTACGTTCAACAAGTGGGACTGCGACGAAAAGCTGCGCCATGTTTACTTCTCTCTTGAAGATGGCGCCAGAACCTGGTTCGAGAATAGGGAACGTTCACTAACAACCTGGGACCTCTTCCGAGCCGCCTTCCTGGACACCTTCACGAGCGTCGTCCGTAAAGAAAGAGCTGCAGCCTTGCTGGAAAACCGTGTATGTACAGCTCCCGAATGAGGGCATCGGTATGTACACTGAAGAAATGACTCGATTGTTCCGGCACGCCGATCCAGCTATGCCCGAAGACAAGAAAGTTCGCTTGCTCATGCGGGGAGTTAAGCAGTAGCTATTCGCCGGACTGGTACGGAATCCACCAACAACAGTGCAAGACTTTCTCTCGGAGGCTACGACGATCGAGAAAGCACTGGACATGCGCAACCGGCAATACAATCGCCGTTCGACGCCACACTACGCCGAAGTCCAAGGACTTTCCGACGACCTACGAGACACCATCAGGGCGATAGTACGCGAAGAGCTGCGGAAGTTGCTACCGTCGTCGCAGCCTCAAGTTGCTTCCATCGCCGATATCGTGCGGGAGGAAATCCAGTAATCGCTAGGACTTCCCGAATCGCCGCAACCCCAGCCGGAAGCGATGACATACGCCGCCGTCGCCCGTCGTCAAGGCCCCCCTCCGCGCTCGCGCCAGGGCCTCGTAACGCCGCAATTCCGTCGCCCAGCGCCGCCGCCGCAGCCAGCACGCCCGCCCGTCGCCCAGCGCAGCTACCCGAGAAAAACGGACATTTGGCGCGCCCCCGACCACCGCCCGCTCTGCTATCACTGCGGGGAAGCCGGTCATGTCTACCGCCGATGCCCATACCGCGAGATGGGCCTACGAGGGTTCGCCGTCAACGCGCCACGTCCACAGCTTGGCGAGCGACCACGTGACATCGCCGACTACCTCGCCGGAGCTCAGTGGCAACCACGACGACCCTCACGCTCGCCGTCACCAGGCCGCTACATCTCGCCCCATCGCCGTCAGTACACCGGTCCCACTCGGGGCCGATCTCCCAGTCCTTACCCGGGAAACTAAAGGCAGCAACCGATGGAGGTGCGGTTGCTGTACGACGCAATACCGAAGATCCTCCGCCGCCGACGAAGAAGATTCGCGAATCACTACGACGAGGTATCAGCACACCGCCTGGCAAGAGCCCTAACGACAACACTTCGCCGCCGAAAGAAGACCTACCGACGCGACGTAGCAGCAGCGGAGCAAGCCGACGCAGCCGTGATCCGACGCCACGACTTAACCGCAACGCCAGACGACGGTCTACCGACTTAGACGTGCTAATCGATGGTCATCACGTCACTGCTCTCGTCGACACTGGAGCCGACTATTCCGTCTTCAGTGGCCCGTTCGCCGCCAAGTTGAAGAAGGTGAAGACTGCCTGGCAAGGACCCGATATCCGTACAGCGGGAGGCCACCTAATAACGCCGGCTGGAATCTGCACAGCACGAGTCACTGTGAACAACCGCACTTACCCGGCGAGCTTCGTAATCCTGCAGCACTGCTCCAGGGATGTCATCCTAGGCATGGACTTTCTAAAGCAACACGGTGCAGTCATCGACTTAAGGTCCAAGTCGGTAACGCTTTCAACGCACAACGCGATACCACCGGATACAGACATCAGTTACCATGCCTTGAATGTGCTAGAAGAACAAGTCACCGTTCCGCCTCGCTCCAGCGTAATGATTTCCATCGGTACCGAAGTGCCTGCAGACACGGAGGGCGTCATCGAGGGCGATCATCACTAACTGCTCGACCGTGAAATTTGCGTCACTAGAGGCATAGCTGAGCTACGTGCAGGGAAAGCAAGGGTGATGCTCACGAACTTCAGCCCCGAATACAAGCACATTAACAAAGGCACCACGGTCGCCTACATCGACGAAATAGTACAAGCCAGCAGTGCTTTCGCCTTCACGGATTCCAGTGCACTTGCAACGACGACTATAGTACCTGAACCAACTTTCGACGTCAATCAGAACCTTCCCAGGCATAGGAAAGAACAACTAAAAGCTCTGCTCCTGCAATACAAGGACTGCTTCTCGTCGTCGTCAAAAGTTCGACAAACCCCTGTCGCCAAGCACCGCATCATAACCGACGAAAATGTCCGCCCACTCCGTCAGAGCCCGTACCGAGTGTCGGCGCGCGAACGCGAGGCCATAAGGCAACAAGTCGACGAAATGCTACGCGACGACATCATCCAGCCGTCCAAGAGTCCGTGGGCGTCCCCCGTGGTGTTAGTGAAGAAGAAGGATGGAACCCTACGTTTCTGCGTCGATTATCGTCGCCTCAACAAGATCACGAAGAAGGACGTATACCCCCTCCCACGCATTGACGACGCCTTGGATCGACTCTACAACGCAAAGTATTTTTCGCCGATGGACCTCAAAACCGGCTACTGGCAAATCGAAGTCGACGAGAGGGACCGGGAGAAGACTGCCTTTATAACACCAGACGGACTGTTCGAGTTCAAGGTCATGCCGTTTGGTCTTTGCTCGGCACCTGCGACTTTCCAACGCGTCATGGATACAGTACTGGCAGGCTTGAAGTGGCAGACTTGCCTCGTGTATTTGGACGACGTCGTTGTGTTTGCCTCAAGCTTCGAAGAACACCTGCGGCGCCTTGAAACAGTTCTTCAAGCTATCAAGACCTCCGGACTCAAGTTGAAGCCAGAAAAGTGCCGCTTCGCATACGAGGAGCTCTTGTTTTTGGGCCATGTCATCAACAAGTCTGGAGTGTGCCCTGACCCACAGAAAACGGCGGCCATCACTGACTTTCTTCCGCCCGCCGACAAGAAGGCAGTGCGTAGATTTCTTGGCCTGTGCGCCTATTACAGGCGCTTCGTCAAGGATTTTTCACGGATCGCCGAGCCACTGACGTACCTCACGAAGGCCGACGTCGAGTTCAAGTGGGAGACGCCGCAAATCGAAGCATTTGAAGAACTGAAGCGACGCCTACAATCGCCGCCCATCCTTGCGCATTTCGACGAAAACGCCGATACCGAAGTCCACACCGACGCAAGCAGCGTAGGACTCGGCGCCGTGCTTGTGCAGAGGACTGACGGACTAGAAAGGGTTGTAAGTTACGCTAGTCGGTCGCTATCGAAGGCGGAATCAAATTATTCCACAACAGAAAAGGAGTGCCTCGCCATCATCTGGGCTACATCAAAGTTTCGCCCCTACCTCTATGGCAGGCCCTTCAAAGTTGTGAGCGACCACAACGCCTTGTGTTGGCTAGCTAACTTGAAGGATCCTTCAGGTCGCCTCGCACGATGGAGTTTGAGACTTCAAGCATTCGACATCACCGTCGTTTACAAGTCCGGGCGAAAGCACTCTGACGCCGACTGCTTGTCTCGCGCCCCCGTCGAACCGCCGCCACAGGATGACCAGGATGACGACACTTTCTTGGGACCCATCAGCGCCGACGAATTCGCCGAACAACAGCGAGCCGACCAGGAACTAAGGAACCTTGTAGATTACCTGGAAGGCAAGACCGTCACTGTGCCGAAGGTGTTCAGGCGAGGATTGGCGTCGTTTTTCTTGCAAAACGACATTCTCCTAAAGAAGAACTTCTCGCCTCTCCGAGCCAACTACCTCCTCGTGGTACCCTCAGCATTGTGTCCAGAGGTTCTGCAAGCTCTCCATGACGACCCAACGGCTGGACACCTCGGTTTTTCCCGCACGCTCGCGAGGATACAAGAAAAATACTACTGGCCTCGCCTCTCTGCCGACGTCGCCCATTACGTAAGGACATGCCGAGACTGTCAGCGACGCAAAACGCCGCCGACAAGGCCAGCCGGACTTCTACAGCCGATCGAGCCACCTCGCCGACCGTTCCAGCAGATTGGGATGGACTTACTGGGGCCTTTTCCGACGTCGACGTCCGTGAATAAATGGATCGTCGTAGCTACGGACTACCTCACCCGCTACGCCGAAACAAAAGCCTTGCCCAAAGGCAGTGCTGCCGAGGTAGCCCGATTCTTCGTTGAGAACATCCTCCTGCGTCACGGTGGCCCAGAAGTCCTCATCACCGACAGAGGTACTGCCTTTACGGCAGAACTAACTCAAGCCATCCTGCGATACAGCCACACAAGCCATCGCCGGACCACCGCCTACCACCCGCAGACGAATGGCCTCACCGAGCGCCTAAATAAGACCATCGCCGACATGCTGGCAATGTACGTCGACGTCGAACACAAGACGTGGGATGCCATCCTTCCGTACGTGACCTTCGCATACAACACGGCCGTGCAAGAAACGACGCACATGGCGCCGTTCAACCTGGTCTACGGAAGGAACCCGGCAACGACGCTTGACGCCATGCTACCGGACGTCACCGACGAAGAAAATCTCGACGTTGCCACCTATTTGCAGCGTGCCGAAGAAGGTCGACAGCTCGCCCGACTGCGCATCAAGAACCAGCAGAGGACCGACAGCCGACACTACAACCTTCGACGACGCTACGTCGAGTACCAGCCCGGTGACCGTGTTTGGGTCTGGACTCCGATACGCCGACGAGGACTTAGCGAGAAGCTGTTACGTCGCTATTTCGGACCATATAAGATCACCCGACGTATTGGCGCACTGGACTATGAGGTCGTGCCAGACGGCATTTCGCAATCACAGCGGCGCCGGGCACGACCTGAAGTCATCCACGTGGTGCGTCTTAAGCCTTTCTGCGCCCGCTGACAAACTTAGGTACTTTGTTACTTTGTTATTGTCTTTTGTTATTTTGTTTATTACGCATGGTTTTGTTTTCGCTTTCGTGTTTGTTTGTAGCATCGGGGCGATGCTTTTTAAGGGGAGGGTATTGACACGTACACATGTTTATCTTTCACTGGTGGCCGCTTTCAACATTGGCTGACAAATGTTAAACGTTATCGCTCGGCGCAGGACGCGCCTGCATTGGAAGCTTCTCGGACGTTATCGATGCTTTTATCCGTCGTCTGTGGTCACCGACGCCCATGTTATCTGATTGTATGAGCGACGCGAATTGTCTAGAACTTTCTGGAAGACACGCGGGCATCAGGGATTAATCTGGAACCTTCGATGACTCAGGTATAAAAGCCGACGCGTTTCGCCGCTGATCAGATTTCGACGATCGCTGACTGTGTTCGCCGCTATCGTTGTGCTTCAAGTGTAACTTGCTCTTGTGGGCACAGGTTCGCCCAATAAAGAATCAGTTTCGTCATTCCCAGTTTTACGACTGTTTGCTTCATCGTCACTACTACGTGACAATACTACTTTGAGTTTCATGGCCATTAAGATGGAAGTCAAACTATCGATCGTGATGTTGACATGGTAACCTACCATTGCAAGACGCTATTTATAGAAACATATCGCGGAACGAAAACGAAAAGAAGAAAGAAACACTGGTCTCCGATGTGGTGTTCGCATGGATTTATGGGCCGAGGATTGAGCGATAATTGAGGGAACTCTCTGCAACGGTAAATTTCAGAATGACCAAGAGCGCCTCATCGCTGGCATTGAAAACAAATGATGTAACATGCGTACGAGCCAGGCTCGTTTACTGGCACCTAAAGATGGCTAAAGAGTAGCTAAGGAGGAATGTTAGACTAAGTCGTAGTGGTAAATTGCACTTCCGAAATAAAGTTAGTCCCAATAGTTTAGGAGTCGTGGTAACCCGGAACGAAGAAACACGTGTTAGATGCTTTCTCGCTAGTTCCTCGTGATGCCATAAGATTTGAACAGCGACTGATCGTGACTACGTGTTATGGATTATTATGTGGCCGCTCGATTCTGAGGAAGCCAGCCAGTTGAAGGAGGGTTCAGAAAAGCGAAAATGGTTATCGCTCAGACTGAAAACTACCAACGAAACCCAATACGCGTTTATCAAGAATAAAGATTTGCAAGTGAAAAATTCGCCGTGGTTCGGGATTCCGTATCGAGTTTCTTTTGTAGCTTGGTGTTACAATCTGGTGGATGACTATTTTTCCTTTGGCAGTTTATTGATAAGCAAAGATTACGTTTTGTTCTAAAGAAACAGAACACCCAATTGGGCTTTGAGAACATTTACCGCGAAGCGAAGATAGTATAAACATGCCAAAATACTTCGTACCAATATAACGGCGCCGAAGTGTGTGCGCAAATATCGAAAAGAGGAACATTGCCTTTCATTATCTGCGTTATTAAGTAACATTTTATCCGCAAGTAAACGAAATTCTAGCCGCTAAAAGCAAAATGTCTAGTCAGGCTAAACTGACTTGCTGTTGCTCCTTAGTGTCTGTGTAAGTGTTCGTTTTTGAACCTCCCTAAGGCTTATTTCCAGATACTGGCGCGTACCGTGGAGCTGGCCGTCAAGTACCTCCGGGAGAACGCGTTTGACAACGATGAGCCCTACGTGGCGGCCGTCGTGGCGTACGCGCTCAGCCAGGCCAACGATACAGAGAAGCACGCCGCACTGTCGGCGCTCAAGGACAGGCTCATCTACGATCCCAGTGAGTAGTCATTCCGCATCCCTTAATGATAGCTGGGTTCAAATCCACGTTACGAAATTTGCTGCCTCGGGTGCCGCTACAGTGGATGATGTTGTTGACATCAAAGTACCATTTGAAACAAGGTGGTAGCACGTGCCACCAGGTTCGTTGTTTATGTATATATCTGTTGTTTCCTATTCTTCATACGCTATTTTTTTACAATAAGCTTAATCATTTGTATTAATAGGTTTACTTCACACTCCGTCTTTACTTATCTCCGCCGCAGACATGATTTTACGAGCATCCCTTTGAAACAAGTTAGCGCTAAGCTCGTTATATTTAGCTTTTTTTCTTTCTGTGCTTACGATCAGCCCCTACACTCTAAAAACAAAGGATGGTGTCGCAAGAGTAAAGGGGTAGATTTACTCTTCAAGGCATTCTTTTACTCACGCAAAATGTCGGGTGGAGTGAAATGCATTGCTCACTCTGTCAGCAACGAGAGAGTGAGATGTTCTTCATACTCTGCCCTTCTGAGAGGGGGAGTAGAATGTAGAATGCCCGTTCTACTCTTGAGGCCACAACAGGCTATACGCTCACGTAATGTAGATCGGGCACATTAGGTAGTTTTAGCTTTTGCGTGCCCAAAGTTAGAGCACGTAATTCGCCGGGCGTACAGAAGAACGCAAAAAAGTGCAAAAAAAATCTGTACAAAAGAACGCAAGCAGAGTCGTAAAGGCCCATTCGGGTACTCACAGTCGTTTGCGTAACAAACCGTTGTTTGGATTAATAAACCATAAAATCTTATCGTTAGTGCCCTAAAATACAGTGTCTTTTGATTCGATGTGGTCCTGACATTTACCAATACCAACACTCCAAATGTCCTTTACTACTCTGGCACCACAGATTAATTCACCTTGCCAATATTATCTGTGAAGCCCAAGGCCTCGGGTAGAGTAATATACGCACCCATTTATCTATGGGGTACACATTAGCGCGACGTGCAAACAAAGACTTCGTAGGAGATAGTAAGAAAAACATTGCACCGACTTACATCCGGACAGATAGTGCGATATGATAATATGCTAATAAGATAGTGCGATATGCTAATATGCTAATTGCTGGAACGTCCTTGTTCGCGAAAATTCAGCCACAGAGGTAACAGACTATGAAGTAGTAGTTGCAGTATTTATTGTTTCGTGAGTGGGGAACAAAAAGCCCCGCAGACGTAGTAACTGTCTCGCGTTTGCGGGGACACCTGGTTCGAAAAAAACACACTAAATTTGTTCGTGGGAATGGATTCTATAAGCCTAGCAAGGCATCACGCATACGGGTCTGTGCTCATTTCCTTTGTGGTGAAACATGAGCGAGGTTTCAAGCCCGTTGATTGCGCACGTGCAGCAGTGTATCAGGCACCGGGGTAAGGTGACACAGCGTGAAGTTGATGATCGGTTGGTTCCTTTGCTGCTCTTGCAGTGTTGAGCACGAGGAGCACGGGCACCGAGGCGAGCCCGCTCGTCGTGGAAGGCACCAGCTACGCGCTGCTGGCCATGCTCGCCCACAACGAGGTCGAGACGGCCAAGACCATAGTTAACTGGCTCAACACGCACCGTTCGGCGTCCGGGTCGTTCGCCTCGACGCAGGTGAGTTCACGAAAGCCCTTGGTTGGCTTACTCTGAGGGGAAGAGTACCCGTTTGAACAGGGGCGTTGGCCGCATTCCGATGGGGGGGAAATGCGAAAACACCCGTGTCCTTAGATTTAGGTGCACGTTAAAGAACCCCAGGCGGTCCAAATTTCCGGAGTCCCCCACTACGGCGTGCCTCATAATCAGATCGTGGTTTTAGCACGTAAAACCTCATAATTAATTTTAATTGGAATAGCAAAGTTTGCAAATCAAGCATGAACTCACAAAACGAAAGAGTGCCGAATATAAAATAAAAAAGGTAATTAAGTTATTTACGGTTCACTACAGCACAAATTTAAAGCACACGTAGTGTATTAGCCCTTTAACGTCCAAGCCCGACTGTGCTCGTCCTACCAGTTCGTCCAAATATTGCGAAGGTCGATTCCTGCCAGCGCACCTCGAGGCAAAGTAAAATCTTCAAAATATTTTTTTTTAGTTTTTCAGATAGATATCGGGAGTTAAAAAAGATCAGTAAACCTGACGAGAAGCAGCGCAGAAATCGGAGACCCAAAGTGTGAACACGAACCATGAAAAACTGTTTAACAAGCGGGAGTTGTTTCCAACAAAGCAGTAATTAGTCTTAACAGCCTACACGTGACAACATAATATCATTAACTGATAAGGTCACCACAACACATGCGCGTGAGAACAACCAAAAGGAAGGTTGCTTAACAAATTATACGCAGCTTTCCAGCGCTATAATTTTTTCAGTGCTCCGTCAAAGAATGCCATAGCTTTTTGAATTAGTGCTAGACATGACTTGCACAAGCATATCCTTTTGAGCTTCATGGATGCAGAGCAGTGATAAGCGAATATCCACTACATTACGGCAGTGTTGTGTTTTGCCGGACGCATGCGAAGACCTGATGAATGTGCCTTTGAGTGCTTTCTTGCTTTCTGGACCAAAACGGTTCGTGTATGGGCGAGCTTGCATTGTCTAGTTCACTCTGTGTGTCTGTCTGTGTCTATCAAGAGCGGTCGAACAAGGAACACCGCTGGAGCTAATGTTACGACAAAGGAACTCATCTTCGTCCTGGAGACGTTTTTTCCGACGATCACTTTCGGCGATGCTATCGCCTTCGCCTGACGTAGTGCTCAACGAGCCAATCAGGTCCTCAGGCTTTGCTCAACCAGCCAATCAGCGCGCGCGTGACGGCCGAGGCGATAGTGTCGCCGAAAGTGATGATCGCAGCATACGTCCCCTGAGCAAGACGAGTTCCCATGTAGAAACGTTGGCTTCGGAGGTACCTCTTGTTCTACCACTGTTAATCCCTTCAAGCCTATTTTCCGTTAATCAGCTGTCTTGTTTGTATGTCTGTGTCTGTGTGTCTATATTCGTGCGCGAATGACAGTCACTTGTGTGCTTAATTGAGTAGCCCAACGGAAAGTTCGACAGGAATACCCGATTTTTCTTATTTGTCTTTAAATGTTTCAATGAATTGTGTACTTGATTCTGAAAAGGTATCAGTAATTAGTGACAATTTTCATATCGGAGTTGTAATATCTATTTATTTATGATGGACGGTTAACTGGGGGGGGGGGCTATAGTGAAGCACTGGCAAGGATTGCGACAACGTTTGGTCCAGACTTGTCACTCGTTCCGGGAATATTTAGTGTCCCCTTCTTTATTGCTTATAATTGAAGAAATAAAGCATTAATGCTTACGTTGCATTCAATAATTGCACCCATCAATTTGTTGCAAAATTTCTCTACGTGGCATCGCGGCGAAGTATTTGGCGTTCCGTTGTTGGTTCGAGAATTCGGAAGAGGGAAAGAGGGAAAATGGAGTCAACCATTCGCCGGCATTATTATCAACTGTCAAGACAAGGAGTCACCTGCTGAGCCAACTGTGATAGTGTCATTTCACATAGCGAAATCTGCCACTAAAATCTGATATATTGCTTGCGCTGTGTGTGCCTCTAAAGAAATTATTTTTATTCTTTCAGGACACCGTAGTTGCACTTCAGGCTTTGACGGAATTCTCACTGAAGTCCCGTGAACCGAATGTCGACCTCACATGCAATGTTACGCTTAGCAGCCAGCGAAACTTCCAGAGAAGTCCTCCGGCTCAAGCGTGACAACGCTGCCATACTCCAACAGCTCGACGTAAGCGTTACTACTGATGGCAATGCCTTACTTTAAGCGCTTCTATTCAATGCGCAAATATTCTGGAGTTCTTTCAATTTCTCCTCAATCGCTATACAACGCGGAAAACCGCGTTATTAGCCACCATTATGTTAGGAGCGTCATAATGTATAGATTTCTTTCGCTGGATTCTATTCTTTTATCGTCAACCGCCAACGATTGGCCAATCCTTCTGATAATGTAGAGAAGCTGCCGCTAGAACCACTGTAGAAGCCTGAGTAGGAAACTAATTGGAATAGAATTATTACATCTTCCCGTCCAAAGACATTTTGTCTAAACTTTGCCACTGCTTTATAAAATATCGAAACATTTTACGACTACGATTTCTGAAATCTGTCACGAAAATGCGGCTCGCTTTAAGATGATTTAAAAATTGATGAAGGTCACTCTTTTAAACATGCCGTTACTTTTTACTCTGTTGATGATAGTCCAACATTATCGCGCTTATACTTTGTAGATTAGAAACAGACACTTCGTGTTAGCTCCAGTATCTCGTTTATAATTGATTCCTTTCTGCACTGTGAGTAATTTAATGACAGAATATATCTTTAGCATAGTACGACTAGCGTGGTGAAAGTGCTTAAGCTACTCGACCGTGCGTCAGTATGCCCCTCGCTGCTCCTAGCAATCGCCGCTTCTTGCTCTCGTCACAGATTCGTGACGTCACGGGAAAGATGTTCGTGAAAGCTAGCGGCATCGGCAGCGGGCTGCTTTCCGTCAAGCTGAAGTACAACGTGCTCGTGCCACCCGAGTTACTGTGCAAGGTAATCTTCCTGTTCCATGAGAGGTCTGAGAGGACGCAATGTGAATGAAAATGGCGTCTTATTTCATTTTACATGATGTGTTTCAGTTCAACATAACGGTGCACGCTGACATCCACAAGTCAAGGGAGAGCAGCGCCAAGACGATTGATTTTCCACCAGATTTGATCAACGATTTGCTCGGCGGCGATAGGAGTGAGTTTTCGTCGCCTGTGCATGTCTCGTAGCTTCATGTGACCGTCATGTTTCGAAATTTCATCATGCGTTTCTTTTCTCTGTGATTGCAGGGCGCCGCTCAATCTCGTCTTGGTTCCAAGGTGATTAGAACTGTCCTCCCTAATGCACCTATTTTATCAATCTCAATCACTCACTCACTTACTCACCGACTCTCTTTCAAGTTCACTCACTCAATCTCTTTCAAGTACACTAACTCAGTCTGTTTCAAGTTCACTCACTAATTTACGCACTCACTCTCTCACAAATTCCCTCACTAATTCACTCACACTCTCTCACAAAATTACTCATTCACTCTCTCACGTGAATGTTCACTCACTCGCTCACTCTCAGAAGTTTACTCACTATCTCTCACAATTTCACTCACTCCCTCACTCACTCTCGCTAGTTCACTCCTTCACTTACTCTCACTTGTTCACTCCCTTTTCAATCGCCCATACTTAATCAGTGGCTTGGCTAGTCTCCTCACATGCGCTTTCATTTCTGTCAATTCCTTGCTTTAACTCACCAACTTGGCACTGCAACTTGGCACGCACATGATTCAGTGCATGGTCGTGCGTACACTCAACCTCGTTAAGCCCAAGCCCCATGTGAACGATTTTGTGCACGACAAGCGACGGTTTCGAGCGAAGAACAGGCTGCCGCGCGACCGGATTGCTTGGTTTTTATCGCTCGCTCGGTTGCTCGGCTCTGGAAATGTAGAATTTGTCGCTCGCCGTGACGATTGCCCGGATGTACCTCGAGCAACTAGCCAATGGGATACTGGGTGGCCACGTATGCGTTTCCCTACGTCATTGCTCCTGCCCGCTAGGCGCTGCTCGGTTTGTTTTGCGTGTCCATCCGGGCCGCTGCATTTAGAGATGAACTAACTATTTCCGTGGGTTTTACCACCACCAGCTAGGTGTTGTTGGCTGTCTGAAACGTTAAGATGCCGCCAAAATGTTTTCAATTCAGTGTCCAAGGAAGGTCTAATATGAGGAATACTTCGTTCGGTTAGTTGCGCAAGTCACGGTATTTTGGCTGCTATGTATATAGCAGCCAAAATACCGGTTGCTCGGTCCCCGAAATCATGCCGTTTCAGAAATGGACGCAAAAAAAGATCGTGCAGCAACTGTCGGTAGTAGGGTCCGAACTCACGGGTAAATTGTTGTTGAAAGTTCCAGCCCGCCGTTAATTAATAGTGCCGTTTACTACCTAACCGAAGCCGACGACCAAGCGTATCGCGCCGCCTCCTGGTCGCGTCACCTGCAGCTACCACTCGTATGAGGTTTCACCGGCAAGCAACGGACTTTAAAAGTGACAGGCGATCTCCGTCATTTCGCTTCTCGCCGTTGTGAGCAAGATCGCTTAGATGGGGTTTATACTTTATGGTCTTTATGGTATTCTTGTTTGGTCCACTCCGTAATTATCAGACAAGGCATTAGCTACGTAAGCGTAGTGAGGTCTTGTTTAGTAGTAATATCATTTGTATATTATCCTAAAGTATAAGGCAAAATATGGTAAACCACAGTGGGCAGTCGTTCTTATATTTCTTGCCGTTTGCTGCAGGTTGGAGGAGGAAACCGGCTACGCCGTCTCCGTATCATCTCGAGCCGCAGCCAGTCAGGTCTTCATGTATGTACGACCCGTGTAGACCGTGTAGTGGGACCTCTCGCTAAGTGTCACGTTAAGCACGATGACAGTTGTTACGAATAACAAGTGGGCTTGTTGGTGAGTTTTATCCGAAAGGCGTAGTGGTTTCAGCGATCATACGCACAACGAGCAAAGAGAGTAGGCGAAACAATTTCTCGTTATGTCCGCCCTTCTCGTCTGTGGGGTCTTAAAGCTGAATCCACTATGCTGTATGATAGCTGTCCCACTGGTTTACTGATATCACAAGGAGAGACGTTATAAGACCCATCGTAATAAAGCACCAGTGGCGTACGTGGGACGCATCCACAATTCATCACAACTTATCACAACTCATCGCCAGGTGTAGAAGTAGCCAACCGAACTCGATCTTGCTTAACATTCCTGCCTCGTCCTCTTATCAGTCTGTCACTCTCTCCGCGATTGCTTAGGTTGGAATAAAAGCACGCGCTTTCAGAACAAGTCGATTGGCTGAACTATTGGCATGGCGTCGTCTCTTCAATGAGGCGACGCGCTGCGTGTTGCGTCACTCGAAAGTCAAACTACCCCTGAAAGCGTCTGACCAAAAGCCCTGAATAATCGAGTTGCGGACCCTGAAAAAAAAAAAAAAAGCCGGCAGATCCCCCGCCCTGTGGCAGTCGATGTTACGCGAAGCAGTGCGTGGGGAGCCTACTAAGTTAATGAAAAGACCACGAGAGCACCAAGACGTATAGTCGGCTGTTTCATGACCTACATGACACGCATGTCGTAACATTCATGTCATGACCTATCATTTATGTTCTTCATACAATCTTGTCGTACTATGCCAATTTTGGTACATACCAAGTTAACGAAGCGACCATGAGTAGCGACCATGAGTAACGAAGCGACCAAGACGTAGGCGGCTAGATAGATAGATACTCTCAAAATGGCAAATGTTCGTCGAGAAATCCTCGCATTTAAAAGTTCGGCATCATGTTACACTCCTGCAACACGTGAAGGCGAAAGCCTGCTGCACACTTGGCAATGCTTCGTCTCGCATCGTCGCGTTGTTGTTTTCGCAGTTCGTCTTCGGCTCGTTTTCGACGCTAAGCTGCGGCTTCGCGCGCTCGTCTAGCGGGGTCAGACTCCCGCCAACGACGTTTATCTTCGACATTAAGTTGCATCTTCTCAGCAGAGAATTGAAACGTATGCTGTTCTGTGCGTTGTATGGGTGATTTTAATGAAAGTATGCACTGTTCGCTTCACTTTACTGAGTTCTTCTAGCCTCTGCATGGATGAGCCATTGCATTTTGGCTTGCTTACGGGGGTATGAGCTATTGCTGATAATGACAATTTTTGTGCCACTGGACTGTACGACGCGTTTTTTTTTTTCAAGGCCATCTGGGGTGTTAGCCACTTAAGGCTTTCGACTTAAAGATAGAGTTGATTGGATTTTCAAGTGCATGCGGGCTGTCGCTTGAGAAAAACGTCAAAAAACTTGCTTTGCTTCGAAAGACTGACCCGTGTCCCCACCCCCCTTTTTTTTTCAAGTTGTTGATAACAATTACGTGAGCGGTCCATTGTATGTGTTCTTATGGGTAGGCAATGTTAGCTTCACTTTAAAAATATATGCAAGTATTTAAATGTATATATGGCCCTGCCTGGACCTAATGCAAGGTTTGAAGTATTGTGTTAAAAAAAAAGAGTAAACCTCGCAGAAAGTCTGTGTTGTATCAGAAACATTCTTTCTTGCGCATTCATCGATAAACAGGTGTGTCTGAATACCGAAACCGTCCGCTTTTCTTTAGATCTCTCCGACTCTCGAAGTAGAGACTCCCCAGCGAGCCCCTTCTTTCCTGAAGAGACCGGCGGATTCTTAGGTGGTACGTTGAACACAGAACACTTTTCTTTGTCTTTCTTTTTTTTTCGAGACTTGCGCTGCATTTATATTTGTCGGCACTGCAAAGCCAAAGCAATCCACTCCGAAGTTTAGACGAAACGCAGAAGTTTTATCAATATTCACGTCTTGAAGTAAGCAGCTCATAGAAATCCTACCCGATTGAAAAAGCCGAATACGGGTACTGATTGATAGATCGATAAGTTGTCTTAGCATCCGCTACAGGGGCTGTTACATTTTGCTGCTTAGTACTATAAGGTCGTGCGTTCGATTGGTGGCAGTTGTAACTCTTGCAGCAAACTTGCAGTTGTGGCAGTTGTAACACGCGCGGGAGTACGCTTGTGTACCAAACTTAGGTCGCAACTTGAAGCGACTCGGTTAGTCGAAATGAACTTCGAGGTTTCCACGACGGCGTCTCATTCTGCCCCCGTGTGGCTCTCGTTAGGTTAAATGTTCTAAATAAATTGTTGGTTGACTTTAACGCCTGAAAGCTGTACGGGCAATGCGAGAAAATAAACATTAGGTGTCAGCTCTGCACTAATTACAGACAACATGGTCTCGCTGAAATGTTTACTTAGCTTTATATTATAGCACATGAACGCCTTTGCATCGACTTGCAGCTACTATAGTACAGCAAAGCTTAGGGTGAAATCCATCACCTTGTGCTTGGACATAGAGTGGTATATAGTAGTCTATATAGTATAGTATAGTATATACTATATACTATACTATATATACTATACTATATATACTATCTAGTATAGTATATAGTATAGTAGTATATAGTAGCTATGGTATATAGCAGTCCCAATGATTGTTGTTTGAATACCGTGTTTTGCAATAACGAAAGATCAATTTCACTGTACAAATGAAAATTATCAACCTAATTGGATGCATTTCGTGAAGACGACGGTTTCTCAAGCCGTTCATCAGATGCGCATGCTGCCCGAATTTTATTAGCCGCCATCTTCGACGTAGCACTATACAAAAAACAAAGCAAAGCCAGTCATTTTCTGAAAACAAAAATAAGAGGGAAAAATGAGCAGGTAGAGGGTGGGTGCTGCGGAGGAGACGGATAACTCTGGGGTAACGTGGGGAGTCTGCGACTGCGTTCGGTTGCTATATTTGTAAATAAATGATGAAGTACATTGGGGCAAGCCATGCTTCTGTACGACAGGACCTTGCAGCTGCGACATGGTTTCGTGTAATTACGAACGTAATAACCCTCTGTGGTGTGCTTCTTAATGCTAGAATTTTTTAGAGCATCTTTGTACTCTCAGTATTTTTATGGGCATTTCGTCAATCAGGTTTACGAGAGCCAATCACCGGGAATTCTATATGAATGTTTTCCTCGCTGGCCGTGATCTTGTTCATAACGAATGCACTGAGCGAATTACGAATGGAAACCTACTCGCCAAACTTATTCTATTACTGCAATGTGATTTTGTTGTTTAGTTGAGGACAAACGACAATTACTGTGCATCAAATATGCAGTGCTTTATGTGACAGTGCAAGTCATTCTTAAATGAAGCGTTAGTATTTAAGCCGAAAACTTCAATATTTCTTAATTGAAAAGTTTGCTTGATGTGACTTATTAGGTAGACACTTATAGGTAAAAAAAAAACGGTACGCAAGAAATTTGTATGAGAACATAGCTGTAATAGGTACTTAAAGACAAATCCGACGATCACTTTAAGATTGGCTCACGTCGCACGCACTTAAGAGGAGTTGTTTATTATTAGGTGCAGATTATAGAAAGTTTGGCCTATAGTTGGCCGGCTATACCGTAAAAGTAATGGAAGTAAAACTGTAACTGCTTTTCGAATGCTCTAGCCAAACTGAGGCTCATATTATCACAGCTTGGTGTCTGGAGCTTACAGTGCTACTGGCAGAGCCACTAAAAAAAAAGCCCGTATACCTATAGAACGTCGTTGCGAAGCGCACTCGGGAAATTGAGGCAGCCAATACAGCTAAAGTGGTTCGAACAGCATGGCCGAACTGGCGCTTACTGTTTTTTCTTCTTCTTCTTCTTCTTGTGACCGTTTCCATTCGCCGACAGGAAACAGCGATACCGCAGCCCACTCCGTGGATGGACCACCGCAAAGCAAGCTTACGTACGACATAGAAGTTTGCTCACGGTAATTAAATTTGACGTTTCTTGATTAAAATACATCATAACAGCTGCAACAGCGTTTCATGGCAAGCATTTGTGTTTTTACACGTTTCTGGCTTTCATTATTTAGGAGGGCGAGTTGCCAGTAGTTTAAGTCAGTAGTGTAGTATGAGAGTTAGTTTGAGCCTGTCTGTATGCGTATTGCAGCTTCCGAAATACGGGAACGCTCAAGACATGAAGACAGGCTACCGGCAGCAGCAGTGCCGGTATCCGCATCTTGCTGCGGTTTGTTTAGCGATAAAGCTTGATGAACTTCTTGGTGTCTTATGCTGTTGAAGGAAAATAGAAGAGCCACTATGCATTCATGATTAGGTTGCAGCCGACATTTTTTTTTTACGCGAGCTGCTAGGTTGCATGTAGCCTGTCATTGCAATAATAGTTTTAGCCGCTTTGATTGTACTTAACGTACGTAGCAGGATCTCACCACAAGCAGTCCTATATTCCGGTATTCCTTAAATGGTGTAATACGCCGCGTGGACTGGCTAGAACACTCTCATACGAAACATCAGTGGTATACACTAAAATCAACTGCGAACTTCTTTCTTTCAGCTATATCGGCGGAGAGGATTCCAACATGGCGGTAATAGAAGTGGGCCTCTTCAGCGGATTCGAGCCGATCGAAAAAGATCTGGAAACGGTAAGCGGCTGCTCTGGCCATATTTTCAACAGGCCCTTGCAAAACCAGTGCATGTTGTTCGATTGCGTCTTAACAGAACGTCTAATAAGAGAACTCCAGCTAATTACTCGTAAATCAATGAAGAGCTACGGTGTCTAGAAGGGCGATGAAAAAGCGACATGATGATCTCTTTTTTTTGTACTTTTTCTACATTAGGACGCTTTTTTGTTGTATCTCTGAGTTCACGCATTGGCTCGTTTATTTTTGTGTTTATTATTCTTTTATTTATTATCCTTGTTTAACTAGCGTTGGGGTGACTGCGTTTGTTCATCGTTTTGTTTATTTAACAAATGATCGTTTTGCTTTCTTTTTCTCTAGTTTGTTTACAAGCGTATTTTTTATTGCGCAGTGCTCTAATGTTATTATATTATGTTGCACATGCGAACATTCGATGGTTTTCTCATTGTCGTTTATTTCTTAGTGTGAAGCCTCCCTCATCTAATGCCTCATACGAGGCCCGTAATAAATAAATAAATAAATAAATAAATAAATAAATAAATAAATAAATAAATAAATAAATAAATAAATAAATAAATAAATAAATAAATAAATAAATAAATAAATAAATAAATAAATAAATAATAAATAAATAAATAAATAAATAAATAAATAATAAATAAATAAATAAATAAATAAATAAATAAATAAATAAATAAATAAATAAATAAATAAATAAATAAATAAACGTAAAAACGATTTGCAATGCGAAGCAAGGCTATAACTAAACCTTTCTTTACTTCATTTCTTCTCTGCAGGCCAGGAATGAAAACCCCCTTTTCGCAAAGTACGAAATGACAGAGAAAAACGTCATACTCTACTTTGACAAGGTACGACTACACCGACGCAATTTTCTTCCCTTTAATATCGGAAGCGAGCCCGATTCGAGGAGTTATTAAAGGTTTTTTTCTTTCGTCGTCCCGTAGATCCCGTGGGAATCGCCGACGTGCGTCAAATTCCGAATAGAGCGACAGCATGTCGTCTACAACGTTCAGTCGGCGGTTGTCAAAGTCTACGACTACTACAACCCAAGTGAGTCCCGCGTGGTTTCACTAACCACTTGCTGCAAGTTTAGCGATCACGTTGACGTGTACGTGCGTGAAACTGTAGGAAAGAACCGGAGCCCCGACTTGACGCTGTAAGCATGGAGATACCGCGTGTTTCAGCGACGACTGTCTAAAACTAATAAACAAATAATATATTGAAGATAAAATGCACGTTTATGCTGACCCCTCCTCATAGGGGTGGCGGACATAAGAATTTGCACAATTGCATTTTTTTAATTAAAATTAACACTCATTTTTGATGAATATGGGCATATTGTAGCAGGGGAACTGAAGTCAGCCAATATCAAAGTTTAACGTTTGGTGAATACCGGGGGTGTTCGAATCGCGAAATTTCTGAATCGAATTAGAGGAAATACAAATATTCCAGAAAAAAGACCTTGGAATATTAACTAAGAAATCAAATACTTATTTCTTAAGAAAATCGAAATAAAATGTTTCTCCAGAAAACGCTTGCTGAAAAAATTAGCCTTGTTTACATACAGCGTGTTTTACCTAACTTGGGCCGAACACTAAAAAACTTGGAGGACGCTTAAGCTTCGCCTTTAAAAGTAGAACGCGATAGCGTTATCGGGACCCGTTCGCATCGCATCGTTCGCACACAGCAAGTAGGCTTCACTCACTGCAACACTGAACGTGGGAAAGCCAGCTTACAAAGACAAAGCTGACACCGAGCTCCTTAATGTCGGCTTCACTTTTAAACTGAAATGCATTGCTGGAAAGACATCTTTCCAGGGGCAATATAAGTGGTCTTTTATAAAAATGTGATGGCCCTAGCACCTTTTTTTATTATTTTATTAATTGTTTGCTATTGCCCCAACGCACGCAGGTCTGGTAGAAATGTTTAAATTTCCTCGTAGTAGAATTAGGTTTTCTCGTACATTCAAATTACAATCCGGCGCCGATTGGTAAACAATCCGACGGCGAATCGGACACCGAATGGTAAAGTCCTACTTTACCATTTTCTGACGGATATGACTGTGAGAAATTCAATTTTTGTTCACCAAAACCTTGCACCACGTGGAGGGCCCGCGCGGTCGATGTGGATGGATGATTTTCTCCGCCCCCCGCGATCACACGCCGGTTGCCGATGCCGGATATTCTGCGAAACGGGGCCCTAAACTCTGTCGCGTTAAAATATGCAAATGCTGCGTAGCTGGTTGGAACCAAAGTAATGTTGTTTGCCGTCGCTTGAAGATACTCAGATTATTTTTGTATTCTGCGTAATTGCGTAATTAGCCCTAATTAATTCATCAGCTTCCCAAATATATGTAATTAGATGAAAAGTCTCTAAGAGAAAATTGCAGAGCAACGTGAAAAACTCCCGATACAGCTTTCTGTTGCTCAATACTTGCTATATAAACGTGTTTTTCCGAGCGTGAAAGAAGCCCGCGAATACACGCAAAGTGCCTCGAGCAGCCAGTCACGCGGCAATTCTGCGTGTATTCGCAGGCTTCTTTCACACTCGGAAAAACACATTTATGTAGCAAGTATTGAGCAACAGAAAGCTGTATCGGGAGTTTTTCATGTTGCTCTACAATTTTCTCATTGACACTTTGATAATTAGGACAGTACTTCTCGAGTTAGATAATTAATTTCAGCTAACTAATTAGATCTCAGTGACAAAAAAGTGACTGGCGGTTACTACACTGTACTGGAAACAATACGCACTAGGTTTAATTCGCGTAACGCCGTTCCTCTTTTTAAAATCATGCTGCGTGGTAGCTGGGACACCCTGTATACCGGCTTCGTTGTTTTTTCATAAAATGTTTTAACATTGCCGTTGTCAAATACCATATTTCTACTCTTGATCTGTATTACTCGAAGAGGCGGACATTACTTCCACCAGAAGTCGAAATGAACAATTGACTAATTAGCAAATTATGACTGATTAAACTTTAAATAATTACTTTACGGCACGTATTCAAATTTACGAGTTGCAGAAGAGTGAGTTCTCAAGGCGCATCCTCTTCGAACAAATTCTAGCAAAGTGCGATTTGTTAAAATTGCGGGGAACAACGTTGCATTCTTACTGTGAGTTAGTCGGCGCATACCTCATAACTGATGCCATCCTTAGAATTCGTTCAGTGTAGATATGCCTTCCAAACTAACATTTTACGATTCGTAAATTGCAATATGCTCTGCAAAGCATTTTCTAGTTATAAAGTAATCAGTGAAACTTTGTTAATTAGTTAATTGATGCAATTTGATTTCTCGCGCAAGTAATCTGTGTCTGTTCGAGTAATCCAAAACGCGGAATAGAATTGTGCTATCTGCCGCGCGCGATAAAAAAAATATATCTCTATAGCATAACAAATACCCGATATATGAAAGGTACACCCGGGAGCAAAAGTATACGGACCAGGGGTTGCGCGATAAAGCCGATTTTTTCATCTCTCTGTGAACGCAACTTGACATGGAGGACTGCAATCCAAACTTGGCATTGCGAACTTTTCAGTGTACTCGTGAATTCCAGGTTATGCTTGTAAATTACGAAGAAATTCTGTTTTGTCAGCGACCCTATGGTCTGTATACTCTTGCTCACGGGTGCACATGTATACGAAGATGAAAAAATGCACGCGTGAAGTTTCTGTGTAAATCTACGAAGGCCATGCCGGGGCGCAGTTACACTTACGTAGAATCTTTGCTTGTGCAATTTTTTTATCACTATCTACTCGTGCCTTTCATCTATATTTCATCATCATCAGCCTATATTTATGTCCACTGTAGGACGAAGGCCTCTCCCTGCGATATCCTATTACCCCTGCCTTGCGCTAGCTGATTCAAACTTGCGCCTGCAAATTTCCTAACTTCATCTCCCCACCTAGTTTTTCTACCGTCCTCGACTACGCTTCCCTACTCTTGGTATCCATTCTGTAACTCTAATGGTCGACCGGTTATCCGTCCTACGCATTACATGGCCTGTTCAGCTCCATTTTTTCCCTCTTAATGTCAACTAGAATATCGGCTATCCCCGTTTGCTCTCTGGTCCACACCACTCTCTTCCTCTCTCTTAACGTTAGGTCTAACAATTTTTCGTTCCATCGCTCTTTGTGCTGTGCTTAACTTGTTCTCGAGCTTCTTTGTTAACCTAAAAGTTTCTGCCCCATATGTTAGAACCGGTAGAATGCAGTGATCGTACACTTTTCCTTTCAACGACAGGGGTAAGCTCCTAGACAGGATTTGGCAATGCCTGCCGTATGCACTACAACCCAATTTTATTCTTCTGTAAATTCCTTTCTCGTGATCAGGGTCCCCTGTGAGTAATTGACCTAGATAAGCGTATTTCTTCACAGACTCTAGAGGCTGAATGGCGATCTTGAATTATTGTTCTCTTAGCAGGCAATTGAACATTATGTTTGTCTTCTGCATATTCATCTTCAACCCCACTCCCACACTTTCTCGGAAATGGCCCTATATTTACTGTGCCTCGCATAAAGATTTCAGTTGCTTGTCATCCGTCTGTCATGTCGCCTCTTCTTTGTCCGTTCTGTAAAATTTAGCATTAAGCTACAAGCATTCCGTACTGCATTTTTCCAAAGTGCAGAAACATAATAATCGAAGCGCCAATGAATGCAGCTGTAGAATTTGAGTACGCGATGCACTGACTATGTTTCCACTCTTTGCAGTGCATTCCTGCACCCAATTCTACGGCCCCGGTTTGACAAGCCCCCTGCTAAAGCTCGTCTGCGAAGGGAACCAGTGCGAGTGTGCCGCAGGTAAGACCCCTTTCAGGCAGTGTTGTAGGCGTTACCGAAAAAAAGTAACGATACATGTCACTCGTGAATTCAAATAAAAGGAACGCTTCACCACCCTACGTTGCCTGCAAATGGTCGGTAACGCGTTACCGTTATCCCTAACCAACAAGAAATAAAAAGTAAGGCACGTTGCTTTGTCGTTAGGGCAAGCTCAAAACTTTTACACTGTGGGTCTTCGTTGCTGTAACCAAGAACAATCTTATGAAGGCCATATTTTAGATAGAGCAAACTTCTACCCTTAGTACTGGTTTAACGAGGTGACTTTTTTTGCGATAGCAATTATATGGACACTTCAAGTGGATTTCTGCCGTCGGCGTCGCCGTCGTCATCGCCGTCGCCGTGATGTTCCGTATAAAGTCCAAGGGCGTTAAAATCGTCGCCGCGTGCCGTATGCGCGAGTGAAAGCGCGCGGGGGACGCGCGCTATCACGGAGAGCGAACGCACGGCGGAAAGCAAACGCGACTTCTGTCGCGCGAAAGGCCGTGGGGGTATGGGAGGGAGGGAGGGAGGCGGGGCGACGCTGTGCTGCGGCGCCAAATGCGTATCTTGCAACCGGGCGCAAGGGGAACTGACCACTCAATCTCCCACGCGAAATGAGGAAAGCGGGTAGACAGCGCAGGAGGGAGAGGGGGGCAGCTTCTACTCTGCCAACAACTGAGCTTGTACTTTGCCCGGCAGCGGCGATCGCCCGCACCGTCTCTTAAAAGCGATCTCCACACGGCTCTGACCTTTGTATGCGCTGTGCATTCGCCGCTCAGTTTCAGTTGAAGCGATAGACCACACGAACCTTCGCTCGCTGCTGCGGGCGCGCTTGCTCACGCCAGCGTTTTCACAGTGGTTGTTTGCGATCATCGAGTGTACTCTATTCATGTTTGCTTGTGCGCGCTGACGCCACGCTTGTTAATTCAGTTAGTAAGCGAATGTGTCCAAGTTTATGCAGCCGATAACACTACTACCCCTACTCCGAATAGTTTGCTACTAATCTGCTATCGTAATTGATGCTTCGCCTTTCGGGCGAACCAGCGACATTTGTTACTAATCTCAAGAACTTGCGTGCATTTAGTGGCTAGAAAAGTACTGCTTATACAGTTGCGCCTGACAGATTCCAACTCTGTGGCACGTGGTGGGCTCATTTGAAAATGAAACGGAAATATTAACGTGATCATTTACATTACACAAAAATGTTACGCTAAGTATGTTACGCGTTACAGTTCAGAAAAGGAAACTTAGTTAGGAAAAATAAAGTCGTGCATTACCGGTAACCCCATGTCTTGTAACGCCTTTAACCGCCAACACTGTTTAATGTCAGTCCTGTTGTATTTCGGTACCGAGATATCTTGCTTTCATTACCTTTGAGTATTAACTCTGGAGTGATTACTTAACGTAATCATCCCGGATAAAAAAGTCAGGCGCGTGTGGAACTACGCTGAATTGATTTATAAGCGAAATATTTCCTCCGTTTTTGTGAATATGCAGCCGATTTGCCTTAGACAGCCTCACAGACAACGAAAAACACCCACGAGGTGGCTTTCAAATACCGCGTGATGACACAAAAAGCCACGATGCAGCAACAACGTGCCGATTTGCCAGGCGATATTTACGCCTTTCCCCGCCGGGCTAGCCCAGTGGCTATGTCATTTCACCTGCTTGAAAGCTAACCGTGTACACTATTCAGTGATAGCAGGCGGCGCTCTTAACTTTTTTGTTCTAATAGTGGACGACTGTCCAGGTGGTCCAGCACTGCACAGTCACTTGCCTAATGGCACTGTAGACACAGATGATATGTGTGCTTGTCTGGTCACAGCTGCATGTGTCGCAAGTGAGGCTGTCGGTCATCCCAATGAGGAACCCACAGGAGATGGTACATGCGACGTCGAGCAACAAAAGATACAACATGGTCTGTTCGCATCGTGGAAACCCAGGCGGTAGATGTAGCCGTGTATCCGGAGACAACGAACGTAAACGACACACGGCGCAAACGTTCAAGCAGCTCAGAGGCTGTGTACATTCACAGGACATCGAGCGCAGCCGAGCCGCAGGGTCAGTTCGCAAAAGTTGAATCGAAACACATCGATCGCTCTCATGCGCAGATCGGGGGGATTCATCAGCGTAGTCATTCCCGCTGATGTTGCAGTGTCCCAGAAATCATTGAAAAAGTATGTCGTGTCCCTTGTCATGGCTTCGATGATATGTCTGTCCAGTTTTCGAGACTAGTAGTTCACTGGGTCCGTGGCGCATTGCATGTAGTAGGATTTCGAGAGCGGCCTCGGAGTCGCAGAAAACTTTCCGTTGTTGCGGTGACTCATGACTAATGGGTGCAACCGCAGCAAGCTCTGCGCCCGTGGATGTTTCTATGCATGTCTATAACTTGATTTCATCGGATATAGCCGGGATGATGACTGCGTCTGCAAGAGCTGTTGAGTTTCACCCAACCACCATTTCTCTTTGCGGTGGTTCACTGTCTCTTGCGTTGCGTTAAGGCGCACGCTTTCTCTGAACTTCAAGAGCACGTCATGTCACTTCCCCCTGCCGACGGGACAAGCTTTTCATTATAGGTTTTATCTTTAGTGTCGTACGCAAAACATTATTAATAAGTAACGTGGTGATTTATCGAGAGAACACTGCGCCTGCAGTGGTCCTGTGGCTCTACTTTAGCAGCGAGACCCATTCGATTGGCAATTCAAGTAGCAAGATGGCAACACTTTAACGATCTACGTGATTCCGTAACCATCGAAACAACCACAACTAATATAATGCTCCGGTTCCTGAACCCATAAAATGTGACGCGTTCGGCGGTAAACCGCGAGGAGCAACTTTTTTTTTTGTATGCTCGTGCTTCTTTTACCTGTCTTCAAGAGGATTAGAAGCAGTTTAAATCATACCACTAGTTCTGATCTCCTTTTACTTTAACTTAATGAGTTTTCACTTCCACAACTGTCAAACTAACTTCAATAATCCTGCGCGTTGACAGAAATACTTCATGATGAGACTATGGCGAAGACCTACTCCAGAAACCTGCGCTTGCTTCTCTTAAGATTAATTGGAAGTCACTCATTGGCAAGTATCAATACCAGCGTAAGAAGTCAATTGTCACTTTTTTCCCAGTGTAAATGACATTATTTATTCATGCCTCAAGGGCCGCCAAGGGAGATTACATCAGGGGTATTGTTATGCCATTATGTATATGATACTTCAATAATCCTGCGCGTTGACAGAAACACTTCATGATGGGATTTATGTCCACTGCAGGCCTTCGTTCTGCAGTGGACATAAATATAGGATGATGATGATGATGATGATGATGATCTGGCATGTGTAACGTATGCATTTTTCGCTCGTGACAGTTTGTGCATGTGTAGTGTATCTATCAGTGTTTGTGACAACTCAGGCTCTATGTCACTGGGGTGACATTTCATGCTCTGGGGAATTATGATAATATCATTTTACAAAACGTTTTCTATACACTTTGGTTTTGTGTGACTTGTGACATATTACTGTATACCATTCTGTACCATACTGGAACAATATTACCATGTTTCTCATGTGAAAAAGAGTAGCTGGCCCCCTCTGTGCTGTCACCTTCTTATATATACACGTCAATAAAACAGAAATAACGAAGACATTGCTTTTCAGCCCAATGCCCGAGAAAAGAGCCCTTCCTGGACGTCGAAAGGGCCGGGACTACATTGAAGAAGCGAGAGAAGTTGCGAGAACTCGTCTGCCAGCAACACGATTTTGGTAACGGACATCGTTATTTCTCGCTGTCAAATATGACAAAGCATGCATGGCGCATATTAGATGAGGAGTTTGTAAGCGCAAAGGGGCCCTGCAACGTGCCCGTGAGAGCTTGTTGGGAGCTACCGATAGCATCATCACAATGCGGTGATTTCGCGCACTTCGTGCAATGGCCGTGATGTCGAACGGTGCTGTAAGATAATTGGTAAAAAAAATTAATGTGCGAGTTGCGTTCGTACGATATTGTGATTACTGCGAAAAACTACGACAGTGTCTTTTACAACCGCATCGATTATTTGTACTGCTGTAGACATATATATGTCTCAGCCTATATCAGCCTATATATATATATATATATATATATATATATATATATAGGCTGATTATTATTAGTATTATTACTTCAACCAGTAAAGAAAAGCGACCTCTGTCGAATGCACCACATATTTATGCTGACTGGCATTTCAAAGATACTATGGCCTGTAAGTCGGGTAGTCTATGCTGTCATTTGCTTTTATCTAGTACTGCATCGTCCAGTATAAATACTGTAATGAATTTCTTTTTTTATTTTCGCAGCTTGGATTGGAAGAGTGTTCTCGAGCACTGTCACCAATGGCTACAGGCACATCACCTTCCGCGTGGACACGGTGATCAAGGAAGGTACTGAACATCACTTTTGATGGTTTTCTCCGTTAGACGGCGTGCAAAGTTCCGTAAGCAGGCTTTCGCACACATCTAACTTACCCTAACCAAGCTAACCGCGCTCGCGTTAGTAGCACTGCTAAAACTAAAACACGCGTTTTTGAAGCCTGGGTTGTGCAGACAACGAAGGGCGGCAGGGGTGACGTCACCGGCCCGCATGCTGACAGCATAATTACGATTCTTGGTTAGGTCAGAGTGTGTGCTGAAGCGCCCTGGCAGTTTTTACACTCTGTTGGCCTAAAGTAAAAAGTTCCCCGTTGCCAGATTGGAATATCGCTCACATTTAAACGGGACCATTGTTTGTTCGGAAACAATAAATTACCTGTTGCTAAGCTTTACCTAAAATGATGACTGTATCGATAGAGTCGACGATAACGTCGCCAACACTCGTTCATATTAACGCGACAGCATTGCTGGACCCTCTCCTGTCTGCATCCTCGACAACGAGGTGAACAAAATAAAGCGAACCAATCCCAGGGGCCGTGTACTCAGAGACGTGCTCGGGCCGATTCTGATAACGCTATCTCAGTCTAATCGCTAAGCTGTACCGTGGGAATCCGAGTTAAATTTTCTTTAAATAGTTTACGTTTATTGCTTACCAAGCTCTGCTTATGGTGATACAGAAGTAATTGATACTCGAAGTGCATTCTTTCAACCTAGAGGGGCATTTACGACTTGTGATCTTCTATTTGCGGCTCCGACCGCGAAGATTCGTCACCGTGGGTCCATCTGCTCCAAGGAGGTTTGAAAAAAATTTCAACCTCCTAGGTCTGCTCACTTTCTTCCAGGAATGTGAGCAGAAGACACGATATGGCGCCGCAGGCGCAAGACGAGAAAAGTAGGGGGACGACAAACAACGGAAGCGCACAAAAACAAAGTTCCCAATAGGTGTTCAGAAAGTTTTGTCACGCGAATTCTTCGCGTTGTTCTAGGCACTATAGTTATACCGACGTCACAAATTTTAACCTTGCAGGTGCGGAGAACAGCGCGTCCGCCATGACGGGCACCAAGCTGTTCGTGGCGAGAGAGCTGTGCACCTCGGCCGACCTCATCAAGGGAGCACGCTACTTCGTGTTCGGCCGAGACAGCGAGCCCTTCGAGAAGGACGGCGAAATAGTGTAAGCCAGCAGCTTGACTCGTGCGAGTTGGTTCGTCTTGCCATATAGCGAGGCAGCGCGAAAGGGATGAGCACCAATACAGAGAAGCCATGACTGCCGACGAAATAATAGACAGCTTTAGCTAGTCCGCAAACTTATTGCTGTTTTAAATTCCCAGAGCAGTAGGCGGCAGTGGCATCTTGAATTGAAATTAACTTATGTGCAGCAATGTTGCGGGAGGTCTGGCAAAAAGCTGCTCAAACAGCTTGAGAGAACCCGAGCCCCTTGTGACGCTTTGTGAAACTGCAATGTGTTCTATTTTTTAATTTTCTTTATCGAGTCAGCGTCATCGTATAATGGAAATCGCAAAAGGAGTGCACTTAACAATTATGTCACTACTAAAGCCTTGCAATGTAAATAATTAAGGCATTTTACGTTACAAAACCGTGATATGAATGTGAGGCACGCCATAGTGGGGAATCCAGACTATATTTGGCTGGAGCTACTGTATATGGCTCTAGCAGGGAGCCGTATACAGTAACTCCAGCTAAATACAATCTGGTGTCCCCCACTATGGCGTGCCTCACAATCAGATCACGGTTTTAACGCGATAGCGTTTAGGGCCCCGTGTCGCAGAAAATCCGGCGTCGGCGTCGGCATCGGCATTGCTGCCCGCGGCCGAGAAAATCATCCCCAACCACGCAGGCCCTCCAAATATATTTTACCACTAATGTTGCTCACACTTTGTCTTGCATTCTTTACAAAGTTATTACTCGGAATTTTGAGAGTGGAGCCCACAAAATTGCCATGAAACAAAACACCAACAGCGCATGTCTTTTATGCTGACTCTTCTCAGGCTGAAATATTAAAGGTGCAAACAATAAAAGAAGGCCGGCCCACGAAAGAGGCCGCGTTTCTAACAGAAAGCGCGCTTTCGTGCATAGAGTTCACCGCCAGCGTTTCCCGGTAAACATTACAGTTACATAAGCTGCAGTTGCCGGGAAGTGTGAGAAACAGTCAAGGATCTTTGTAGGGAGCCTACATGCAAGCGCTGTTTTTGCATGTAGGCTCCCTAGATCTTTGAATGCTATCGCGTTCCACTTTTGAAAGCGAAGCTTAAGCGTACTCCAAATTTTTGTAACGTAATATACCTTAATTATATACATTTAGAGCCTTTAGTAGCCAGTTACTGTTTATGAACCCCGCAATATGGCTCCCTGCGGGAGCCATGCTACAGTGCCTAGAATCTAAACCATACTGCGGGGGCCATATATTAGGGGAGAATCACCTTAGGGCCGAGCCTTGTCCGTCGTAGCCCGTTGTCCGTCCATAGCTTTGGTTTGCATAGAGACCGCTAGGGGCGCTGCGGTGCACATGGGCTGTATATACTGTACCCATGTACAGTAAATTTATATATATATATATATATATATATATATATATATATATATATATATATATATATATACGGGGGATTCACGGTCACCCGAATGATCCGGCCCGGTGCTTCGTCCACTCTTCATCATTAACTTCGTGAATATGCGGTGACTTTTTTGGCCACCTGGCGAGGACCCTGGTGGGAGCATTCCGCTTCGCGCGGGTGTGCGTTTCTACTGCACCTCTGCGAAATCACTTTCGTGCTGTACGTGGAATGCGACGTTGTTTGCGATGGCTGCAGCTTTGTTGGTGCCGAAAAGAAACACTTCGCATTACTGTCCTGCTGATAGCTGCCATTACAGTGATAGAAACGCAGATGGGATGACGCCACCGGTGAAAATCTGTCGCTCCCCCGTAGAAATGGCATGAGAAAAGCCGACGACAACGCTGACGACACTCGCATTCCAGAGCCATGGTCAAACGGGAACGCGAGAACAGCGCGTTCCAGTGCTGACATGCCAGAGCACTAACGCTTTGGAAGGCTACGCTCGTTTGTTTTGCGAGTGACCTAATATGAACGCACGAACGGCGCCGTCGCGCATGGTTGGCGCGACGGCGCCGCCTGCAGCAAAAAAAAAAAAAAAAGTTAAAACGCGCGGGCGTGCTTGCAGCTAGGGTGCCTCGACGCCTCTCGCCGTTTAAGGTTGTGACACGTTCGCCATTATGGTGCAACCAAGGTACATCCGCCGTACAACCACGCCGTTGCGGAATATTGGAAGCGGCTGGAATTGCCTCTACTTGACCCTTGAAAGAGTGCCACGCTAGCTGAAAGCCGGTCACACTTCTACAACTTTTGTCCTGAGAAATTTGAAAAATCAACACTCGTTGTTTCAGGCTAAAATATTATCATTGGCGGATTAATGATACCCGGATCTCCCGTACTATTTGCCAAGAGGATCAATTTTCATGATAAAGTGAGTGACACAAACAGACATGTCGAGCAGTATCTCGGCCGCCGTTGTGACAGTGGCGCGGAGCTGCCCAAAGGGTGTTATCACTCCGAAAGGCGGCGCTGCTATCGAGAAACCCTGCTTACAGCGGCACGACGGCGCCGCCCGGCGGCGCTGCTGTAGCCATTACCTTCCCACCAGCGTGTGGCAAAGATTTCCCATAACACCGGCGCTGTTCATCATGTATATCGAGCTCTTCATTAAGAGGATAGTTAATTGTGAGGACAATAAAGGTTGCATGTGAAACAATTTCCCGATTTTTGTAGTACCTTCTTTCAAGTTTTGCTGCTTTCTAGAAATTTGTAGAAAATTGTACAATACTTGCAGAATAAATTGGAAAAAATTTCAATTTCTAGAAAATTGAAAAATGCGGAACTCACAGGAACGCTCCTAAACAACTCAAAAAGTAAAATTATCCGTTTTGCATACCTAGCAGGGCCGCTTTTGCAGGGCCGGAGTTGAAGTTGAAGCCGTGAGAGTTCTGGGTATCGTTTCAGAAGCAAGCGAAGTTCCTAAAAGAACACTTGGGTAGAAGCTTCGCGGAAGGCAGGGAACGTAACAGCGCAAACAGCTGAAGTTTAGCTTCACACTCGCCGCATTTGCTGTAGGTGCAAACATGCAGGCGTGTGCGTACGCTTTCTTACACAGTGTATATCGCTCTTGTAACTAAAAACATCGCAAAGCACCTCACACCAATCGTACATTTTTACGGGGATAGATAAAGCCGCAAAAGAGAAATTTGCTATCACCCGCGAGCCTTCGTGAGGGTTAGAACACCCTTTGTATTATGCGCAATTGGAGTGTTGTGACAGAGCTAAATGCACTTGACATTATTGATGTAAGAAGGTGCTACCAAGCCCGCGCCATCAGGCTCCAGAATTTCTCGCTTTCAGTATTTCATGCGACATGCAGTTGTGAAGAAACGAATTTTGATGGTAGCGCACGAACGTGACTGATTACTTCAGAATTCTTGAATTTTAGGACAAATCTTAAGAAGTGATACTGAGAGTCTCCTGTGTGTCGCGCGGCGGCAAAGAGGTCACATTGAAGCAGAATGAACGGAATGCGGCAAAGCAGTTAAGCGGAAATCCGTAAGGTCGATGAAGCTTTGTTAATGAGAAAAAAAAATGGCGGCTTGGCCATCATATCGATGTAATTTCGACGTTAGTACGAATGGAGAAGTTAGGCTTAGTTTATTGTCGTGTCATAAGTTTATTGTCGAAGTTTATTGTAGTGTCGAAGTTTATTGTCGCGTCATAAAGATACATGAGTGCCGTAGTATATAAGTGTTCGAGACTGAGGTACAAAAGTGAATACTGTCAGGTGAACTTCTATTCGGTACGACATTGATTCATTGCAGGGACGATGAGTCTAAGCCAGTTAGCTTGCAAATGGTAAAGAAAACATAATGGAAAAAAAGAAATACGACAAAAATTGTACATAAGAAAGAATCTAATTATATCAGTAAGAAATATAAATGCATCGATAAACACAAGAAGAAAAAAGAAACAATAAAAGGGAAAAGAAGCAGGATATCGATCCTATAGAATACGCGAAAAAGCGTCCTTCCGAATGTAGATCAATAAATTCTAACACTGTTTCTTGTGATTGGTGTGAAATTGGTAATTATATATGTTCTGAAGAATATTATGATTACCGTATCCCTGTGCCATATCTCCACGCCATACGTGACTCGCGAGACCTTATGGGCACATCAGCAGACACACGAAGCGACAATCTCGTTGCTAACCACAATGCCAATAGACAGCACAACGTCGCATACCTTGTTGTAATCACACCACCCAAATTGAAAACTCTGTAGCAACCCCCACTACCTCTAGCATCCTCGCTGGAATTTGGTTGCAACGGCTATCCATCAAGCAGCCGCGCTCGACGAAGAGGTGTCTGTTGCGGATGGCACGCTATCGTTTAAATATGTTTAACGCTACCTACCTCTTGCGTAACCTTTGCGCATTATTCTGAGCGATTGGCCAAAAATGGGCACACAACTGTATGCGTACACCTATATCCCGTACGTAGTGCCGAAAGTTGCTTGTTCGAGCAAATACTTAGTGGCCCATGTTGCGTGCTTGGCAAGACAGCAGCCAGCACATACCTCGTGGCCCACGCTTGCAGACTACTTCGGTCACGTGGGTATGTGAAAGAGGTGGTTATACAGGGTGTCCCAGCTATCACGCAGCACGATTTAAAAAAAGAGGAACGGCGTTACGCGAAGCAAACCTAGTGCGTATTGTTTGCAGTACATTGGAGTAGCCGCCAGTATTTTTTTTCGCTAATGAGATTTATTTAAATAATTGTAATTAATTATCTAACTTGAGAAGCACTGTCCTAATTATCAAAGTGTCAATGAGAAAGTTGTAGAGCGACATGAAAAACGCCCGATACAGCTTTCTGTTGCTTAGTACGTGCTACATAAAAGTGTTTTTCCGAGCGTGAAAGAAGCCCGCGAATACACGCAAAGTGCCTCGAGCGGCCAGTCGTGCGGCAATTCTGCGTGTATTCGCGGGCTTCTTTCACACTCGGAAAAACACATTTATATGGCACGTATTGAGCAACAGAAAGCTGTATCTGGAGTTTTTCATGTTGCTCTACAACTTTCTCATTGACACTCTGATAATTAGGACAGTACTTCTCGAGTTAGATAATTAATTACAATTAATTAATTAAATCTCAGTAACGAACAACAATCACAATGGCTGTGGGGCGATCGCCTGACCACGTTCAGAGACCTCACACAACACTACAGACTCGAAAGACGCAAATTCCCGCCACCGCACGTTAAATTAAACAGGAAAGAGGCCGTAAACTTACGCTTACTACAAACACACAGTTACCCAAGTCCGGCAGTCTTACGCCACTGTTACCCTAGCTTATATCCGACTGATGCGTGTAAAGCGCGCGGACTCAGAGCAACGCTGCGACACATGCTCTGGGAATGTGCCGGCAACAACGGTACTGAAACCGCCGCCGTTCGCGACGCGTCCATAACGGCAGGCGTTACTAGATTAAAGGAAGCCTCGAGCTCGCTCATTCCCGCCGTTGCCCCGGCTGCGGGGGCCGCCGGGGACCTTCTCCGTCGGCGTCGCCGCCGCTGGGAGGCGGCCCTGAAAAGTTCGGAGCTGGAAGACCAGCGCTGGGCCGTCCGGCAAGCCGTAGATGCCGCCCGAGTCCAAGGACTTCGAGCCGACACCTGAGGCCACTAAAAGCAAAGTGCCGGCACTTTAAATAAAGTTTATTTCTTCTTCAGTAACGAAAAAATTACTGGTGGTTACTCCACTCTACTGGAAACAATACGCGCTAGGTTGGCTTCGCGTAACGCCGTTCCTCTTTTTTTAAATCGTGCTGCGTGATAGCTGGGACACCCTGTATACATACCGGGTGAAGTTTCCAAAGAATGCTAATCGCTATAAAAGCTTCCATCCAACCAAGAACAGTACAAAGCTACAAAGTACGGGTTCCTCAGAAAGCTTGGCATTTGAAGAAAAATTTATCCTGGTCTGGGGATCGAACAGGGGGACCAACGCCTATCCGTGATAGCCGCTCTACCATCTGAATTAACCTGAATAATAGGAGATTGCGGAGCGAAGCAATCGGCAACTCGTAGGATAGGAACACTGAATATGGCATATGTTTGTATGGCATATGTAATGTATGGGAAACGTTTCGTCCATTGGATCACATACATTTAGCCACATTTAGAAGCAACATAATTATAATTTGTTGGGTTCCGTGGCATTGTCCGTGTGTTTGCATGAATTCAGTCCACATTTATGTTAATTTTTTTTTACAGCATGAAGTACACCTTGGACAAGGATGTGCGTGTCTTCAACACCGACGACCGGTCGTCGTCAACGAGAGGAAGAAAAATGTACTCCGTCCTCCAGTGGCTCACGTCGGGATTTGAGAGACAAGGGGGCTGTCATGCATAGCCAATCCGTGTCTTTGGACCACGTGATTTACTGCCGCCTACCTAGGACGACGATTTGGCGATAGTACTCATGCAACTACTGTACAAACCTTCTCGGAAGTATCATGGTGGTCAACTATGTCCTTAAGAAGCATCGCAATTGTTTGTGAATACTCAGTGTCCTTTTTGTGTCACAGCGAGATATGCGAAGTCATTTCAGAGCCTTCCTACTTAATGCGCGATACTTAAGCATGGTAAGACGCGGCATGCGATACGATGGGCTACCTTTCAAGAGACTGCTGCTCCGACTTTTGGAACTCGTTGAAGAGGTGCTGTTTGCGGTTATCAGTATAAGTAGTTGTGCGACAGATTGTTCGAAGAATCGTACCGTGTTTCAACCGAATGTTTGCCAATATAGATAAAGTAACAGGTGAAACGTGGAGACAATTCTGCAAAAATTACGGAAGAACAAAAAAGGGAAGAGAACATACTAATGAAACCAACTAACTTGCATGCTCCAGCTGATTTCATTAACTGATGTGGCCGATATGGAACATCAGGCAGACAATCCATAAAACAAGACCACTTGACAGGTCTTGTCTAATAGAGGCTTTAATCTGTACTGTGGAATGCTCATAAGGTGGCCTTTCTTACTAACACACCGTGATGTACTATATGTGTGATGAATGTCACGCTCAAAAATGCACGCAATTTGCATTCTAGGGTAATTAGCTTACATATTTCAGTTGCTGCAGTAAACAAATATCGCTGAGATTACACATTTGTAGATATGGGAAAAAATCTAGTTGAAAGGCTTTCAGATTCGATCGTAAACGCACTGATGGAATTTCCTTTGTCTTTATAACTTTCACAAAACAGTGACCGTTGTGCCAACACAATGCATTGGTAGAAGTCTTACACGTCTGTTACACATGTGCGATGAAATCTTGTGGGTCGCAGCTTCTATTACGGCAATTTACTATGCCAAAAGTTTGTTTAATTGAAATAACATGCACCTGACTAAATACTCTTAGCAGAAGTATTTCAGAATTTTAGCATACATTCAACAGTACTTAACTGCGCACTTGAAACTGGTATCTGTTCTTGTTGAAATGACTTCATTTGCACTTAAATTGCTGTTACTAAGAATTATGACTGTCTGTAACGCAGTGGTCCAGAATAACTGAATGATACAGGCGGGGAAAAAATCAATGCTACACTGCACACTAATATAAAACATAATAAGCATTCACATGATCACCGTGCCATGCTTGTCAAATGTGATTTGGACAGTTGAATATGCAATAGCTTTATAAAAATGTGAATGCTGATTTAATTTAAGCATTGCAGTATTATACCAAAAGCAGGAAACGGTTTTTCAACCTTCCACAAACGCGAATCACAGAGCATGTATGAAATGACATTTTCTGTAGAGAGCAGGTCGGAAGAAATGCTGCCATACGTCAGTTAAAACTGATCATTGCGCCAGATGCAACTGTGGGTAATAGGTGAAACTGTCGCTTGCCAGTCACGATATATTCACAAGTTCATCCGAATTTTTGGCGATACTGAAGTGTCCATACTGGTGGGGCCAATGCTGTGCTTTCACGATATCGTATAGATTGCGGAGTTACTTAATGAAGTGGCTGTCACGGCGTAGCCAATATAAGGAAGTGCTTTCAGGTCAAGATGCTGGTCACATAGTCAGCGAAGTGCAGCTACATCATCAAATGAAAGTATGTACGTCTGTGCTTTGCCAGAAAATATATATTTTCTTCTTTTTTTTTGGCCACTGTACAAATGAAGACATAATAAATATGAAATTGTAAGTTATGATGGATGTGTGCATTGTGCTGTTGAATTTCATTGGATGTGAAGCACTATACAACCGAAAGGTTCCAATGAAATCTGAGTTGCTATGCGTACCAACTCAAGTACACACAATACCCAAAAAGTGCGCTAACTTTTTTTCTGGAGTCGGTTTCAAGACCTTAGTAATAAAATGTCACCGAATGGTCGACATACATATGTGCTTGTCAAAAAGAAACACTGGCAGAATAGGGGCAAAGTGGTTTTCAACTCCAAGGTGTAACTTCATTGTGACATGCACATGAATTTTCTGGTTAGCGAGTGCCCGAGAAATACTTAAAAAGCCTACCATGTGTCCAATAACTGGCCAAATAAAGCCATAAAGCGTGCGTGCAGAAAAGTGCGTAGTTACCTTCTGAGACCTACCATGTAGGTGCACAAAAAATGAATGAGTACTTGCCGAGGTGCACGAAAGCTGCCCGGAATATGCCTGGGAACTGCCCGAGAACTACCTTGGAGATGCCAGCTCATGAACTCACTTAAAGGTGCCCACTTTCTGCCCGAAATTGTCGGAGGTTTGCCCTAGAATTTCACAAGGGCTGAGCATGTAAAACCAACAAATGGCTTTTGTAGTTTCAGACATTCTTCAAAAGGACCCCGAAAGAGGTTAGCTGGCGGCTGTTCATGCTTTCTTGTGGTGCTATGTATGAAACGACGAGAAGAGGAAAATACAGACAAACGAATGGTGCGCAAACTTCCTATCATCGTCTTTTCGTACATAGCACAATAAGTAGGAAAGACATTCTTAATTTCTAACAAAGACAGTTTTCAGAATAGTGATAGTGATTTTTATTATCGAGTTCCAAATTTGTAAACCTCATGTTTAGAAATTTTTTGATGAGCATGTGCTCAAAGGAAGTGCAGATCCGACGCACTATGGGAGTCAGATGTTATGCGAACCATTGTGCAGGTCATCTGGCAAAGTATGGGGGTGTGCAAAGCGCTACCAGATGAGTTAAGGTTAGTAATTGTGCATGGGGTGTGAGCGTGTCTATGACGACAGCCGCAAAGCGACGGCGATGGTATCAAGGCTGATTTATTGTACTCTGGGTAAGCAAAGTTGTGCCTTTTAATGCGATGACATTACAGGCAGTCTGGAACCAAGTTAGGAAGTGTCTCGCAGAAACTATTGGCCGATCCCGAATGCAGCGCAGCCTAACACAGCGTCTCAATGCGCTAGCTCTCGCGAGGGAAGAATCCTGCGAAACTATCACGTGACGCACGTGCCAGGACGTTTCAAAGAGCGACGTTGTCACCAGTGAAGCATGCGTGCGAGGTTGGCCTAATGGTTAGAGCGTTGTGCCACTGTGCGGCAAGGCAGAGATTTGATCCTGCCATTGGTCGCGCATTTTTGTATAGCCTCGTAGGTGTACTTCACCTACTTCGGCGCTTTCTAACAGAAAACTAAAGGGGTGTTGAACTAACGCGTCACAGTGTGCGCGAAACCGCAAGTTTGCAAGAGTCGGAGGTATAGAAACGTCGATTTGATAAATCACGGTGTGCAAGGTTTCCCACGACGCACGCACGCGCAGCTGTCGAGACGTTACAATAATCACAATCCAACACCCGTATTCAGAAAAGCCACCTCGACGACGGGACCAGTGTTCAACTACAGTCATGCAAAATGCTTCATACTCTTCTGACAACCACGCCACTCACGACACATGCGCGGAAAAGTGACACCCGCAACATTCCTGCAAACGCTATAGGAAGACATAGGGGTGAGAGAGAGAAACACGCTTTAATTAATGTGATGTAGTGTCGCACCGGCTCACCATAGGGGTGGTGACCCAGTGCAATACTACAGCAAAACACTCGCGGTGTGGTGCATACCCACCACGGTTGCTTAGTGGGTTCTGGCGTTCCGTTGCTAAGCACGAGGTCACGGGATGAAATCCCGGCCGCGGCAGCCGCATTTCGATGGGGGCCAATTGCAAAACGCCTGTGTGCCGTGCATTGGGCGGGCGGTAATGAACCCCGGGTGGCCGATTTGCCCCACTACCGAGTGCCTCATAATCAGATCGTGGTTTTGGCACGTAAAACCCTGGAATTTAATTCTTTAATGAAAACCAATTAATGTATTATTTATTATGTAGGCAAATCCCCTATAGTGGGCATATGCAATATTCGAAGCCCAAACACAGCACTTTTCACTTCGTCGGCACCAATATACTGATGACATAATAGCGCCATGCAAGGTCGTGTGGCAGCAAGGGAACCACTTATATGCATGTAGGGCTCCCATTTGTGCATCTAAGCTGAGTACTGCAGGCGTTGCACACTGCAGTCTTGCGGCCACTTGGCAGGCTCAGGCAGTGTTTGACGGTGAATGCGGATGCTTGAGCAAGCGAAGCGTATGTACAGAACAGCAAAGTACGTACTGCCTTGACAATCCAAAATCATGAGTAGGCACTTTCTGACGTTAAATAAATTAAGCATAGAAGAGGAAAGAAGCACTCGATTGAACAGTATGACTCAGAGCAGACAAGTTCTTCGCTTAAATAACAAAAAAAAAACATATCTTAAAGAAGGAAATATGGAAATAAAGGAATAAAAGAACAATAATCTTGAGGCTGTGCGACGGGAGTCACAGCGAACGTTTTTTACGGTAATGCGTACATCTCGTGGGTGTGTCCCTTAATATATTCTGCGAAATAATGCAGGACGGGAGTATTCGAAGGCAGGACAAGTTGGTGTATACGACTTTCCAAAGTCCTGCTCGTCAGTTAGGATAAACAATGACAAGCCAGAAATGATTAATTTACCGAGTTTCGCTATATTGCAGACGTAGTGGAAAGAGCGCAAGACTAGATCTGCGCACGTAAAAGTTTAGGTTTGAGACACGACAGGCCAGTCAGCGTTGCTTCAATCTGAAGCGTCTTACGGAATTTACTGACCTAAGGAAACATCTGTAGATGTAGATCCTTGGATTCAGTGGCGTGTACCCACTCTGGGGGATTAGCCAAGAACAGAGGAGTTCAAAATAAAATAAGGAATATGAAATATAAGGAATGAGAAAACAACACTTTGAAATAGGTAGGATAAAATCAAAAGGGATAGATTAGAGAGAATATGAAAATGTAGGTATAATCGAAAAGCATAAATACAAAACATTCCGAAATCAATATGGTTGAAAGGAAAGGGATTAACTTTGCCCGTTCCTTTGCCTTTCTTATCGTCCTCCTGTTCATCTTAATTGCTTCCCAATATAATGGGTATGAACCATAGATTTCTCGGTTAAAACCTACCCGAATCTTGGTGTGTAACAGGAACCGACATCAACATCAACAGTGCTCAGATAGCACTGAGGCGGGAACAGGCGGCCTTCTGCCCCAAGTCAACATTTACGGAGTTCACAGGCAAGGGATGCAGCAAGGTGAGTTCACAGCTTCAGAACTTCGCGGCGATAGCGAATGAGCTGGTCAGATCACCCATGTTGTGCAGGGTTAAGCTGGCCAAGTTCTTGGAAGGTAGAACCCCCTAAGAGCGTCGGATGCTGGTGGTGCACGCGACGAGACCGACCGGAAGCCGTCGGCGTTCGTCAATGCCCAATGAAATGACTATAGATAGCTCTAGCCTGACCTCTACTGTTCGTTCCTCTCACACCAGTGTATGTGTAGCAGATTCGACGGGGCGGCCGGGCGCGAGGCTTACGGAGCGAGGCCTAACTACGGAGCGAGGCCTAACGGCCGGGCCGCGGAGTGCCGCAGAAAGGACGACTTGCTTGCTTGAAGACCAACCGACAACTGCTTTTTAAGGCGAAAGCTTTATATACCTCATGATGAGGTTTCCGTTTCAAGGCCGTTTCAAAATCGCGTCGTCGACACGAATTGGTACTCTTAGGATAAAAGGCGATAATGCGCACAAAACCGCGATTAAGGGTGCAAGAATGATTAAGCAAGTTAAGTGAAGATAATGGGTATGCAGAGAGGAGAATAAGGTGTATTAAGAGTGAATTGAGGGGGAATTAAAGGGGTTTTGTTGTGTGATAGGTGTCAAACAAAAGGTAATGAGGAGATAATGTAAGTTAAGATTGATTCAAGAGTGATGAAAATTGGACATTTGGAGTAATAGAGCAAACCAAGTGCGATGGAAGTAAAACCGAGATGATAGAGTGAATGAAGGTGAACCAAGCAACCATAGTGTGAATCAAAGGTGAATCAAGTGTGAATTAGGAGTGAATCAAGGGGTTAAGGCGTGGGCGAGTGACTTGCAAAAATTGTGTCAGATTTGAGGGTCCAAGTGAGAGTGACTCATCAAAAAAAAACTTTTTTGAATCACGGTTCGAGTTTGGTGAATCATAAGAAGGGTGACTTGAAAAAAAAAACATGATGGCTTGCAAAAATGACTATAGATTGTGGTTTCAGAGCGATGATGACTCAGCAAAAAAAAGTGCTCGTCGTGTCATCCAGTCAGCGGCGCTTGGGCGGGCTTTCGCCTTCAAGTCGTCTTTGTTGTGGCATAAGGGACCCCTAGTAATTTTATTGCGATAGCAATTATATGGAAACTTCAACCGGATTTCTGCCGTCGGCGTCGCCGTCGTCGTGAGGTTCCGTATAGATAAAATCTTGACCGCGTGCCGTATGCCCGAGCGGAAGCGTGCGGGGACGCGCGCTATCACGGAGAGCGAACACACTCAATCTCCCACGCGCAAGCAACGAAGCGGGAAGCGAGCGCCGGAGGGAGCGGGGGGGGGGGGGGGGGGGGGGGGTGGCACTTCTATTGTGCCAACAACCGCGCTCGTCGCTCGACCACACGGTCTCTTATCTCTCCCACGCGCAAGCAAGGAAGCGGGAAGCCAGCGCCGGAGGGAGCGGGGGGGGGGGGGGGGGGGGGGGGCACTTTTCCTCTGCCAGCAACCGCACTCGTCGCTCGCCGCACCGTCTCTTATCTCCACACGGCTCTGACCTTTATGCACTGTGCATTCGCCGCTCAGTTTCCGTTGAAGCGATAGACCGCACGTACCTTCGCCCGCTGCTTGCTGCCAGCGTTTTGACAGTCGTTGTCCGCAGTCATTCAGTGTGATCTATTCATGTTTGTTTGTGCGCGCTCACACCACGCTTGTTCATTCAGTTAGTAATAGTCGGGCCACATTTTCCAACGCACGCTACACATGTAATGCCGCCCGGATCGGCAGTGCAGCGCTACAGGTGTGTCCCTTCGCACGCGCGCTGCCCACGGGAAGCGCTTCTCATCAACACCACCGTTTCACACGCGCCTCCTCGTGGTCATCGAGTCTCTCTTCATGTCGGTCTACTTACGCCGCAGCACACCTGCTTACTTAATCAGCTCATGTTTACTACAATTCATATTGCTACCAAAGCCGCTCACCTTACATCGTATGACATTGTTGTGTTGCTATCGCATTCATTGCTTCGCCCTTAGGGCGAAACTGTGACATTTTTTTCAACCAGCACAGAGGAGGCGGTACACGGTGCGGAACTTTGCATCGACAGACACTTTCAAAGCGAAACTGAAGATACAACAATGCACCTCAGTGTATACTATGCCCGCAGCTGATCAGCAGGAACTCTAGCGCGCGCGCGCACAATGCCCATGCCAGTAGCGTTAAGGCAAACCGCTGCCATGACTGCGCTGCTGCGCCGAGTGGAACGTGACGGTGCGTCCACTTGACATCGCACCCCAGTGGACGCACTGCTTGTCCACTGATCGCTTGCATGTCGCAAGCCAATCAGTTTTTGCCGCCAGACTGCACTGCATGTCGTTCACGCCTCTGCAGACCTTCTAACCTTCCGCACTCGCGCAGCGCATGCGCAGTCGATAGCGTGACAGCACGGTATTGGCGGCAGCGAGAACGCGCCTCGAGTGTGCCTATCATTGCTATCGCAATGAATGGACACTTTCACATAGAAACTACTGCTCTTTCCAGATAGCCTATTTCCAAAAGCCCTGGTTACCGATGTCCCTTATTTGAAGTTATATTGAAGTTACAGCGCTAGCTACTCGTTAAATGATAACCAGAATCTTGGTTTGAGCTTTCTGGTGTGTGATACTTCAGGAAATCAACGGTGCAATATGGACCCGGGCACAAAACATGTGCGACAGGGCGATGGCCTGTGGCACAGTTCTATGTCCGCGTCTATTTTTGCGCCGTTGATTTACTGAAGGACTCGGGAGATTTGGGCTGCGTCTACTGGAGTTTAGTTACCAGTATACTGATAAACAAAAATACGCGCATCATTCTAAAGGACACAAAGACACAACCAAGTGAATGTTGACTTTAAATGCGATATAGCATTATAGGCTGACTGCACCCACTTTGTGCTTATCTAACAGGAAACATCGGCCGATCCCAAAGGTGGTGAAGCCTAGCACAGGGTTTCAAAGCGCTGGCTGCCTCGAGGGAAGACTGCGAGAGGTTGGCACGTGACGGACGTGCCAGACGTATCAAAGAGCTACTTTGGCACGAAAGTAGTACGCATGCGATGGTGGCCTAATGGTCAGAGCACTATAGGCTCCTGCGATATAAGACAGATGCTTGATTGCGCCATAGACCACGGATTTCTATATGGAAATATAGGCCAACTTCACCCTCGTTGGAGGTCTCTAACAGGAAAATTGAAGTGTGTTGAGCGAACGATTGACAGTGTACACGAAATTGCGAGAAATAACGAAGTGTAGAAACGTCACTTTGGTAACTCATAGTGAGCAAGGTTGCCCGTGATGCATGCTCGAGCAGCTGACGAGCCATTATAGTCTAATTATACTTATACCGTGCACTTAGAGGGTTAACAGTGCTAAGTTATGGCTTAGTTTTTTTTTCTTTTCTGAGCAGAAAAGAGCCAATCATGCGAAATACAATGCAGCTGCGGTGTAATACTAACGAGTTGGGATTCGTGCGCAAAATACCAAAAGGAAAACTGTGCCCCTCACGTTCCCCGCTGATAAAAACACTTTCTTCAGCCAAATAAATGCAAACCAAGTCGTTGAAGCATGTACTACAGGGCTTGTTGGAAGCGAGCTGATTCGCGGGATAGACAGTGGCGCACACAAATGTGTGTGTCACTCCATGGTACACTCGGTAACCCCCTAATTGGCTCTCTTACGGGTGAAGCTGTTCCTGATGCATGCGCACCGTGTACATGCATTGATGTGCCGACATCTTTTTTTTCGTAATGCCATGCGGAAACATTCTGACGGCATTTTTCTTATAACGAGTTTCGTTCCTTTGTCTCCGGACAGGCAACATGGACTTTCGCCTGACGGAGCCTCACCTGAGCCCTCATCAGCAGACCCTTCTGGCCCGTCTGGGACTGGTCTTACTCACTGCCATTGTCGTGCTGGCCACCCTCGCCCTGGTTCTGACGCGCAGTCGCCGAACAGTTTCTTTACCCCCGATGATGCTGCCCCCTGGCGGACGGCGGCTGCGTGCCCCGGCGCAGCTTTGCAACGCCACCACCTGCCGCTTGGCCGCAAAGCTGCTCAAGGCCAGTGAATTTCCTTGCAAATGCGTGCATTGACCCACATGCAAATGTTTGTGATGCTCGTTTACTGCGAAGCACTTGCAAGATTAATCTCCTAGTCCCCCGGTTTGCGTGCATTGCATAGAAGTCGAAAAGAGGGAGCCGTGATCGCCGGCTGTTGTCGCAGAAATGAGCTAGATGCGGTGCAATCGCGGAAGTTCACTTATTCTCCATTGTTCTTGTTAGCTTGTAAACGTTATCAGTGTTACACGTGTTTACTTTGTCAAATACTCTCCCTCTTTCACAACGCTCCCTAGATAACAGGCCTGTGCGCTCTGCTTTATGACCGCGTGCTGCTTGGAACTGAATTTACATTTCCAAGACCGGCGTGACGAAAGTGGTGAGGTCAAAATCATAGCGGCGTACTAGGAAGCATCTTCATTATATTCTATGGCAGTCCGGCCAGGTAGCATGCATGGAGTCATGGATCAGAGTGCACCGGCCTTGCGCTGTCTGGGAGACGTCGCTCAGTCAGTGGACATGGCAAGGAGGATTATGTCACGAGTGTTATTGCTAGCTTGACGGGGAACCTGCTCTTAACAGATGTTCGCGCTACCATCAAGATGTTTTAAAAATGTTGTACAGGTTCACCAAGCAGATATGAATATGCCTAGCAGCGTCAACGTCGTTCGACGTGATTACCGCAACCCTTAAGCCCCGCCCACCCTGGGAGACTGCTGTTATCGCTGACCAGTAAATACGTCGTGTGACAGAAAAAAAAGGAAGAAAGAAAGAAACGTGGCCGGACTGAAAGCACTGCTTGTCGCAAGCCAATCAGAACGCTGGTTTACGAGAGAACGAAGGGAATAAGTGCGGAAGCTGCTCTCCGTTGTAAACATCCGGTCAGCCATTTTGCAAAAATGGCGCAGGCATGGCGGGCCGCGTCGCGGTTCGCAGGCATTTTTGCTGGTGTTGTGTAAGTTTATGCCATGCTTCGTGTGAAAAGAAGCCTGGAGAGCAAGTGTACTGCGTACTACAGGGACGCCACGTACATTAGAATAGCTCTGGACAAAGCGTATGTGTGTGTGTTTCCAGTGTTGGTACGCGCCGATTCGGGCTTTTAACGTGAGTACGTTGCAATTTTTTTTTTTCAATTCAGCCCGTTGCATCGTTAGGCGATCTGCGAATAAGAACGTGGCTTATCCGGCGCTGGTGTATGTATAGATATGGTGCGATGCAACCGTGGAGCGCGATTGAGGTTCTTGCGCAGTCATGCCCGCGCCCTGTTGGTGTAAGTGCGCGTTTGATGCGACGTTGCTCGTTAGTAGTGGTGTGCGAATAGTCATTTTTGAGACCGAATCGAATGCGAATCCAAAACTGCCAGAAGCGAATCGAATCGAAAATCAAATACTTTTCGGATAGTTTTTGAATAATGAACAGCCATTATCACAATTAGTATAAAGCGATATTCACATCTCAGTATTCTTAAACTTAGCAAAATTTTTATCATCAAATAGTATGTTACGAAGCGTTGCTTATTAACACCACAAATTGAGCATTAGGAGCAAACAAGTAATTTCTTCGCATGCACAGGGCGCTTCAGAGAGTGCGAATGATCGCCGTACGGCCTGTAAAGTATGGCTGCCTAAGTGACCTTGCCTGCTCCACTACGCAAGTTTTCATGTTTTGTTCCTACACTATGACTGCGGGGGTGGAAATATACCGTGCTTTTGCTCCAATTTCATGTTTATTTGGACGCAGTTGACATGTTGAAGTATTCGTAAGCTATTCGCATTTATGAATAGTGACTATTCGATTCGAAGAGCGAATCGAATAGGACACTATTTCGGTTCGTTATTTGGATGTTTCGAATATTCATACACTCCTGCTAGCTAGCAAACCACCGTTGTAGCTACAGTGGCAGTGTTTGCGATGCTAAAGCTGCACGGAGCGAAATGACTCGAAGTGATTCGTGTCTTTTATAGAAGCTTGTCGTACATTCGAGCATTCCATTGCAAACCTCTTTCGTTTCAGCCACAACAGTCGTCCATGGTTTTTCTATAACTTTTTGAAAACTACTTCTTTAAAATGCCAAGATTCCTTTGTGTCTAAAAGCCGTCATTTTTATTTTCAGAAGAAAGCGCGAAAGTTTATTTCAAAGTCTTAAAAACAGGTTAGCAAAGGATGGCTGAAGCCTAATTATCACCGCTGTATCGACAACCATTTCTCGCATGTTTATCTTCCGATTAATTTTCTTAGAGTTTTCAAACGCTCCTGAAACACGCGTCGCATTTTACAATTTAAGCCCTCTGACACAGCTGAAGGAGTGCCTTTCAGAATTTCAAAAAAGTTCTTTGGATTGTCGTTGCTTTAGAGCGAAGCATCTGAAGGCCAACTACAACAAAATTTCTTTGCCTAAACGAGTAATAAATGAGCTCTTGACAGGGGGATAATTTTTAAGATTTATGGAATTTTTAAAGGTCGCCTGTGGCAGATAGCGTAATATTCTTGTCCTTGAGCTGGATTATTTGATGAGGCGGACATTACTAGCACGAGAAATCGAAACAAATGTTCAACTAACTAAAATAATCACTAATTAACTTCATAATACGGCACATATTGCAGTTTACGAATTGTAGCATGTGAGCTTGCAAGACGCGTCCGCTTGAAATGATTTCCCAGGATGATACCAGTTTCGAGATATTGATACACAGACCATATTCGCCTCCCTCATCTTGCCGTTACCTACATCGGTGTTTCACCCGTTCCACCTATACCCGATGGTGACTACATTGTATCCCCTAATCCGGACGTCCTGCTCTCGCATAACGTCGCGTTTCATCACACCATCATCACCATAACGGACAGCACATCCTGTCTTCGGCTAATGAACTTTGGACTTTGTGCACAAGTTCTACCGTGCGGCATATCACTTGCGCAAATCACGCCGGCCCGAGGCTACGCCACCCGATACGCAATCACACGGGCTCTTCCGACAAGCTGTGCAACCAATGTCGCCGACTTCCTACTAGAGAACGTCATCCTTCACCACGGTTCCCCTCGACAGCTCCTCAACGACCGAGGCCCCTGCTTTCTTTGTAAAGTTTTCTACACGTGCGTGACTAAACACAAACTTGCTAGCTACTGCTTACCATCCACAGAGGAACGGTCTAACCGATGAAGAAGACGTTTTCAGATTACTCCGTAGAAGACGACGCTCTTCGCGAGCGTCGTATGATATTGTCAGCCGCTACAGTTATTGCTAATACCCTGTAAATATATTTCTTACTTTTTTTCCCCGTAACAATATTATGTTCCAAAGTGTGGAACGAAATAGATGAACGTTCCAGTTACTTTTGAGCTTGAATGCATAAAAGGGCATTTTATTAAAAACTTAGGTGGAACAACATTGCATTTTTACGGCAGGTTTGATGGCGCCCATCTCCAAAATGGCGTCATTCTGGAAATTCATTCCAAGTGGACACGCCTTGCAATCTCACCGGCTACAATTCGTAAATGCAATACGTGCCGTAAAGTAATTACTTCAAAAGATAATTCGCGTATTTTTGTTAATTAAACACACACACGAAAGCAAAGATAGCGCAGTACATTTGAGCGTGGACAAAACAAAACAAACTAAAATAAAGCAAAAGAAAATCGAGGACACCTAAGCACATCTTATGAGTTGTGAATGCGAAAGCATTAATGTCCAACTAAACGCCACTGAGCGGTCCTTCGAGTTATGAACTCCTCGCGAGCAAGCGAGTGCGATGAGACGCTTGGCCGCAAGGCCGGTGCACTTAGATACGTGATGTCATGCTACCTCGCCCGACTGCCATATAATCTAACGGGGACGCTGCCTAGTAAACCGCGGTGATTTTGACGTCACCGCTTTCTTCACACCGGGCTTGGCAGTGGAAATTTTCGCCCAAGTAGCAGAGTGCACAGGCCTGCTATCCAGGAGGCGCTCGTTTAGCCCAGTGCGTAAGACACTCGGCTTCTGAGCGTGGGGTCGTAGGTCCGAAACTCACTATAGCCAACGAATTTATTGTTTTTTGTGCATCAATTTTTTGTATAGCGATTACCGAGACGAAGTTAGGACGCAGGCGAGAGCTTGCGCGGACAAGGTACGCGCGGATTACACAGGCTAACACAGGCGACGCGTCATCTCGGCTATGCCCTCTCCCCTCACCCAACACGTGGCCCGGCCAGGGGGGTGAATCTTCCTATACCTCCCATTGGTTCTCCTATAGCAGGCGCTCAGTCGACGCTAGCGCCGAGGCGCACTTCAGTTAGGCCCTAGCGGATGGATGACGGTACTATGGTGGCAAAAAAAAAAAGAAAGAAAAGCGGAGCGATCTTTACCCTCCCCCTTTCGTTATAGCACTTTTTTTTTCTTTCTTTTTTATGATAACGTTGTTCTGCTCTTTTCTCCTTTCCCTCTTGACTTTCCTATTCCTCCTCGCATGCCTCGCCTCACCCTCCTCCCACCGTGCCCTCCCCTCATGCCACGCGCAATGCTCTCTTTTTTTTTATTTCTTTAGCTGTCCGCGGCGCGCTTCTTCTTATCCTTCTTCTTCTTTCTTTATTTTTTTGTCGCGGGCGTTATCAGACGCACCGTCGGACCAAAGAACTCGCTCCGCGATCCTCTCCTGTCCGGCGGCGCCATTCGTGCATTCGTGCTACGTGCTTGTGCGCAGTGAATTCTTTTTGCGTTTTCATGCACGCAGTCCCGTTCATTATTAGTAACAAGCAAGCATGTGTCCAAATTAAATTAAAAAATAATAATACTTACAACACAACAGCTCTTTGGACTCGGTTTATTGTGTTCGTTTGCGAAAACCAAAATTGGAGAAGACAGTGCAACACACTATAGTATACAACAAAACGCAGATGGTGTTTCATGTACGCGCATGTAAACAATATTTATTGTAATTGCTCTAATGGCCAATGCGCAAAATAGCTTCTCACGGCCTGCTTCTCGCTCGGTCCATAAAATCCACCTCTGTGAAGTGCGCCGAGCATATTCTGCGGTTGTTGACCTTGTCTGTGGGCAAAACCATGATGTCCATCCTTCCAGCGTAGGTTAAAAACGCTTCCATCCTGAAGAACAGTGAAGATAATAAATTATAACACCGCAGTTGGAACATACAAAGCTGAGCTCGTTTCGCGTCGCGGCAGAGTACTAGTTGCGATATGTCAACCTTAATTCTCAGAAACGCATTTTTAAACGATGGCGACCAATTAGCTAGAAATAAGTGCAAAGCGCACACCTACACACGTGTTCCTTGCGATACGCACAGGTGGTACTACATTTATAAGGAGCTTAATGTTCGCTGCTTGTTGACATAACGATTTACTGCATCGTTGTGGTGTTTTCAAATCAGCTAGCTGCTGCCTCACCACCAGGCGCATGCATGTACGACTGCGCACAATCACTATCACAAATAAAAACCGGGACGTAAGCTGCACAGTGCTCACCTGTTGTCTTTAGGGATGCGGTAGAATTTCACGTCGCATGGCTCACTTCGTCTTGATGTGTTCGTGCACCATCGAACCACACACAAACAGCGACAGCTGCGAGACATGGCGGAAAAAAAAAAGCCGACAAACGTGCAACGCTAGGTTACCACACAGCCCACACTGCTAGCACGAAAGGCGAAAAACTGACCGTATAATGCCAGAAAAAAATTTTTTCTGCCGTTTTGGCCGTTATCAGCACGGCCGACGACGAGCGCGGGCCGCGCCAGCCGCGCCGCCGATAGTTGAAGGCGAGAGAGAGAAACGACAAAGTTGAGAGAGGGTTGACAAGAAAAAAAAAGGAAAAGCGATTTTGGTTCCGCATCTATCTCATGGATGGCGCTGCAATTCGCGTGGACAAAAAAACAGCGGAGTTTCCGGGGCCTGGCCTGGCAGCAGATGTCCACTTTCACCCACTCTGCTCCGTCGAGGCACGCACGTGATGTGGCGTCGCAACCAATGGGAATTTAGGTGCTGTTTCTCTGCTACAGACGCCGGCTTTGTCGCTCAATGTGAAAGTAGATTTTTTTCGCATAAAACATAGAACGCTTCAATAAATCATGTAGTACTTCTTGGCTTCGATATTGAGGGGAAACTTTGGCTGGGTACATTTAACAAAGATATGTACGGACGAAATAATATTCATGTGCGTCACCGATAACTGCTGGCTTTGCGCATTCCCGCATGCCATTTTGTAGTTTACACTTGTTTTGCGCCACGCACGTAAATATTATCGCCGACCTTGGGAAAAGCTCTTTGCTGGCTTTTCGTTGAATAGGAGGGATAAGCCCATAAAATGAGTGTGTTTTGCATACGTGTATATTGTGCGCAATAAATTGCCTAGGTAAAAAAAAAAAGCGTAGTTTCACGCAACATTCTTTTCGGAAATTCCAAGGTGAACATTTCGAGATATTTAAACAGCCACGTGCAAAGCACGCCAGGCACATCACACTTTTGAAATATAGAGCAAGTTGTTTTAAGTAAATTATGATCGTTAGAACTGTGGATCCGTACAACAGACTGGCCACATGATGTCTTAATGCAAAATAATGTAAGAAAACTGTAAACTTACCTGTTACATGTAATATTGCAAAATTTTGTGAGTGAACTATTCGTGTAAAAATGCAAGATTGTTGTGCATGAATGTACGTCATGTTCATTCGCAATATTTTCTTACGCAATTATTTGCAATTTCTATTATTTCCCCTTCTGCCCAACAAAGGAAGCTGCTGTTTTGACATGTAAGCTGATAGTTTAAAATAAATAACTAAATAAATAACATCGTAGTTACAAGGCTACGGACAACGGCGCACACCAGCTTGCTTCGAAGTATTGGTCACCTCAGTCTTTCTATCCTCGGCAGGAGACGGTGGGCGATGGTGACCCATGCGACGACTTCTACGCATACGTCTGCTCGGGGTGGCTGCAACGACCATCCTTTATCAGCGCCGACCACTCCCAGATGGCGCTGTTATCAGCGCATGCGCGCTCCGTGCTCCGGAGCCTAGCGAAGCACCCCATTGCACCAGGCGTCCCACAAGGTGTGATGCGATTCAGGAGCTCCACTTTTACTTAGTTTTTTGTTTTATTTATTGTGCCTGATCGAAGGCTGTGTACTTAAGCATATGATTTACGACGTCTGCGCAACGCAACCGCCGCTTAACCGTGATAAAGGCCGTGGGCGTGAGCTAACATACCCGTGTTACCATGGCCTCTGAGATCTGGCGGTGCACGGTGGATTTCCAAGATCTCGGGAGGGCCATGATGTCGGAAACGTGCTTGCTACGCATTTACTTTGAGGGCACTCAACGTCACTTATAACGAGCCTCACTGATCGCTGAACATAATCCTAAAGGCCAAGTACAAGGAAATTTCCGTAGAGCAATAATGGTGGCCTTCCCCCCCCCTCCCTTTGTTTGTTGTCAAGAACGTCTGCTTAATTTTGCAAGCTTTCCAAGCGCATCCACTCGTATACTTGAAACGCAAAAATTTCCACCACTGATCCTTCATATCAATGCTATCTGTAACTACGCTTTTCACGCGCTCAAAAAATTTTCCGTGAGCTACGCATAGGCCTGAACTTTTTTGTTAGTATTCTTTTTATGCACTCACATTGAATTACAGTGGAGTCTCATTGATACGATCTTCACGGGAACCGGAAAATAAAGCGTATCATCCGATAATCGTATTATCCAACGTATTATCCAACAACTCGTATTATCGGGGAAAAAGAGAAACGTAATATTCCAGAAAACGTATTATACAGGTTCGTATCAACGACACTCCACTATTATATATCGATTTGAGGTTACATAGACTGGTAGCGCCGCTGTTTTTACTTAGACCCTTCTACGCAGACCTTTTACGCAACGCAGACCGGAGGTTTCGCCATTCCCTGGAGGCGTAGTCAATAGCACACCTGCCTTGTCAAGCTCCGTGATGAAGGCAGCCGTGCTGTACGGCGAGTGCCTCAAAGCTTCTTTGGACTACCGCGCCGACGCCTTGGTCGCTTTTCTGAAGGACGTGGGCCTGGGATTCGCCGAACCTGTCGAGAACCCTGTGACAAAGGCCCTCGAGCTGGACTTGTACTACAACGTCAAAGCAAGTGAAAGCCTTCATTCCTCTCGTAATTGTCGCCTCCTTTTACCCCCAAAATTCTTCTTTAATGCCTATAGTCGGTGTCAACCTAACAATGTTGTCACACGTACACCACTGTCCAACACAGTGAGGAATTTTATAGACGCGTCATGACGGAGACGAAGTCATTTTGCGGGCGGAGCCTGTACTGAATTGTTAGGCTGTAACTAAGTATAGTTCACACTTATCACTCGGGCGAGTGATATGCCTCGTCGTACGTTTTGGTTATCCGTATATTTATGGCATCGCGCGACGGCGGCGCACTCGCAACGTCTTCCATCCGCCTTTGTCGGCAAGCTAAGTGTCACGTGCGGCCGTAGCTGTGTCTGACGTACTGAAGGTACTCTTTCCGTGCATGTTCTGATGGGCCAGGGACGCGTGACGATGCTCTTGCGAGTACAAAGAATTGGTCTCGTCGCGAGCGACAGTCAGGGAGTGGGAACCCCTTCTACAACGAACGTCGCTTCAGCGGAATACGCCACCGCCGAGCTCGTCCAACGCCTCCTCGATAGCACAAGGTGCACTTCGATCCATGATGTCATGCTACCTTGCATGACTTCCACAGAATCTATCGGGGATGCTTCCGAGCGTGCCGCGATGATTTTGACGGCACCGCTTTCGTCACGCAGGGTTTGGCAATAGAAATTTTGGTCCGAGTAGCGTGACGTCATAAAGCAGAGTGCGCAGGTCCGCTATCTAGGAGGCGTTGGCTCATCACTCCGAGACCGGTTCTTGTCATTCGCAAAAGCGTTGTCGCTCGTCGTTGGCCAATCGGGACGCGAGCGGCAACTGTGCTTGAATATGTCACTTCAGCTGCGGCAGAACGTCGCAGAGAAGCTACGCCCACTGAATGTACACATATCTCGCCGACAAACGAGAATGAAGGATGCACTTGTGACGGCTGTCGCGCGAAGGACCAATGGCCCGAAGCATTTGGCGAGCGATATAGACCGTTTCACTGATTACAAACATAGGCCCTGCACGGCTTCCGGTTTTGCCCAGTGACGTACCTGCTGAATGCAACTGGCAAAGAAGCAACCATGCGTTTTAAAGCATAAACCTTATAAGGCCACGTGACCGGAAGTTTCTTGGGGGCGGCACGCTCGCTGCTGTTATCGCGAGCATGAAGCAGTCTATAGCTTGCTCGCCCGAGCGGCAGCCCAACAAGGGGCTATAATGCGAAACCCTGTTTGCTTATTACGATAAAGCTTCCGGTAGGTATGTTTCTTTCCAACCTCATTTGGGACCCCTGGGAGAGAAAAAAATGGCGGTTGGATTGGAAGTAGTCCCCCAGCAGTGTAGTTATACGCCCTACCCAATACGCCGCAGGCGTAAGGAATAGAACTTACAAAAAAAAAAGATATGGAGGCACGCCAAAAGTATTACGCGATAGCATTCAAAGATCCCTGTCTGCTTCTCACGCTTCCCGGCCACTGCAGCTTAAGCAACCGTAATGTTTACCGGGAGACAGTTTGCGGTGAACGCTATGCACCAAGGCGAGCTTTCTGGTAGAAAAGCGGCCTCTTGCGTGGCGCGATCCCGGAAGTAGTGCCCAGCCGCACCAAAAAAATTACAACATTTTCAGTTTTGTGTTATTGTTTCGTACTTTTAATATTTCAGTCTGAGAACATTTAGCGTAAAAGGCGTGTGCTGTCGGTGTTTTGTTTCATGACATTGGTTCGTGACCTGTCATTCTCAAAATTCCAAGGTATAACATTGTCAAGAATTTAATTAGACAAGGTATGAGCAACTTAAGTGATAGAATGGTGTGGCAATATATAACCCGCATATACCGCATGTCATATAGCAAGGCGTGGCATATGCATATACCTAAATATATACGAAAATTATCGCTCACAGAGGCGCCAACACCGACACCGGATTTTCTGCGACACGGGGCCCTTAATGCTGTCGGGTTAAAATGTTGGCAAAATCGCCGCTCTCTTTCACTGCGGCTGGATGGCTTCGCTTGGCAACGATTTGCTTTGCGTAGAAGCGAAAGTAGAGTGACCCTAGCGAAAGCGTCCAGCAGCGCAGCTCGCGGGGGTTGCAGAAAATAGCGCCTCTTCATCTTCGCTATGACTCCCTAGCTCTATCTCTCTCTGCCGAGTATAGACGCTTTTCACGTTTACCAATAGAGTTCCCAGTATACTTCCGGTTACGTTATCGTAGCCTATATATAACAACACAAGCTAAGAATAAATTATTGGGTTTTACGTGCCAAAACCACCATCTGATTATGAGGCACACCGTAGTGGGGGACTCCGGATTAATTTGGACCACATGGGTTTCTTTAACGTGCACCTAAATCTGAAGCACACGGTTGTTTTCTGCATTTCGCCCCCATTGAAATGCGGCCGGCGTGGCAGACGACACAAGTTACAATAGCCTACCGCAAAACTGGCGCTATGTAGAGAGGTGCCTAAATATATAACAACACAAGTTACTATAGCCTCTCCAGCTATAGCTATAGTCATAGAGCTTTCCAGCTGGCACCAGTTCTGCGGTAGAGTTGGAGTGTTCTACAAGTGAATTTTTATGGTTAAGTACAACAAAACAAAGCCCTTAGATGAGCTTGACCCATTGCGCACGTTCTTTATATTTGAACACACCAAGAATATGCGCCTTATACTATATAACAAAATACTTTTTTCTTGGCTGACTTGACTGCCAAAAATGTAGGACAGGAAGTTTTCTAGAGTCCTGGACACACTGCTGCCACAGAATGGAGAAAAAAAATTGTCGAAGTTTCACCCGAAAGGCGAAGCATCAATTGTGATAGCAAATTAGTAGAGAGCTATACGGAGTAAGGATGGTAGTTTTATCAGCTGTATAAACTTGGACATGCAGCAGCACCAGCAACGCGCAGAACTGTTGTCGGCGCCGTCGGCGTTTTGCCCGCGTTCGCACCGAACGCGCGCGGCGCTTTTATATAAATACGCATTTAGTACCGCCGCTAAACGTCGCCTCCCCTCCGTCCCTCCCCTCCCCCCACAGCCTTTCGCGCGACGGAAAAAGTTGCGTTTGCTCTCTATATATGGAAAGGAGGAAAGATACGGTTAATTCTGCAGCCCTTCAGGGAGCACGGCGCAGAACGCGCGTTTGCTCTCCGACGTGCGTTCGCTCCCCGTGAAAGCGCGTGTTCCTAGCTCCCTTTCACTCGCACATACAGCGTCCGGAGCGCGGCGACGATTTCAGCGCCGTTGACGTCATAGAAATCTGCTTTGGTAGTGTCCATATAATTGATCGCAAGTAAATAAAATCACCGCATATCCACGAAGTGAATGATGATGAGTGGGCGAAGCACCGGGGGATCATTCGGGTACCGTGAATCCCGCCCCGTACATGCGAGAGCGCGGGAAGCGGCGGCAGAACGCCGGAAGGTAAAAAAATCACGCATATCCACGAAGTGAATGATGATGAGTGGGCGAAGCACCGGGGGATCATTCGGTAACCGTGAATCCCGCCCCGTACATGCGAGAGCGCGGGAAGCGGCGGCAGAACGCCGGAAGCATTCTCCGGAAGCCGGCTTCCGGTTCCGACTTCCGGCCTTCCGGAGCTTCGCGTACATATACCTACACACAACACAGCACACACACACACACACACACACATATATATATATATATATATATATATATATATATACACACACACACAGGGTGTACCAGCTATCACGCAGCACGATTTAAAAAATAGAGGAACGGTGTTACGCGAAGCCAACCTAGTGCGTATTGTTTCCAGTACAGTGGAGTATCCGCCAGTAATTTTTTCGTTACTGAGATTTAATTAATTAATTGTTATTAATTATCTAACTCGAGAAGTACTGTCCTAATTATCAAAGCGTCAATGAGAAAGTTGTAGAGCAACATGAAAAACCCCGATACAGCTTTCTGTTGCTCAATACGTGCTACATAAATGTGTTTTTCCGAGTGTGAAAGAAGTCCGCGAATACAGGCAGAATTGCCGCACGACTCGAAGGAAATTTGTTATTTCAGATTAAAGGATAAGTATACCAGGCTTAATGCTTCGCTAACATGAAGTTTCCTTGTGCAGGGCGTGAATGACGTGAACACGGATCGATCGGGCAGCACTCAAAGCCCACTCAAGTTACGCTCACGCGCACAATTTGTTTCGTCCATCTAGGCGATCATCCATAAAAAAATAAAAGCGTTAGCCCATGTGCTACCCCTCGATCAGAAGAAAATAGTGACTGCACCGGAAAATGTTGTATTTCATGCTTATCGCTGCTTCCATTCACACTCGGAAAACCGTTCAAGCATCGTTGCACGAATTCAGTGCGGCCGCGATATAAATTAAGAAATGAAACGGCGCAAGCTTGCGATATACAACGCACTAGAGCAAAGTGGCTGTTCATGGCTAGAACTTAAGATGAGAGTGCCCATCAGCTATGTAAAAACTCTTTCAAATGGGAATTTATTAGGCGGGACGAAGGCGGGTGTCTTATATTGGATTACAGCATCACTAATACAGTTTACGGATGAAAACCTGAGCAAATGCCTTTTTTATTAGAATTCCAGTTAATATAGACCGTATATTATTCATTTGGCTTTCGTCCATTGAGGACTGAGTGGCTCTTGCAAGATCTAAAAAGAAAAAAGAGGTGACTTTCTTTTTTCTTAAATTGCATATGAGAATATGCCAATGTAAGCGTGTAATGCATGTGTATTTGACAGCCTGTCCACACATGCACTTACACCCACCCCACAATAATCCAATAGACATTTTTTTTTTTTGCAAAGGCACAATACGAAAAGAAAACTGTGCACGAAGCAGCTAGATAATTTTAATAGGGGTTAACCATCCCAGATGCTTATGCTCTCATACACTCCCACAATGAAAAAAAAATGAATAAAAACATGCAAGCGTGTAATATACACCACACGCGCATTCTAAAAAAAATCAGTAGCCAGGATGGAACATATTTGAAAATCAGGCACACATCTGCACAGAAAGCAGCAGTATTATACATGGTGCACAAAGATTTAAAAATATGCAAATGTCACGTAGCTGGACAGAAACATAGTAATGTTGTTGCCGTCCCTTGGAAATACTGAGATTATTTTTACATTCAGCCTAATTACATAAGTAGTCTTAATCAACTTCTAAAATATTTTAATTAGATGAAGTGTCTGCGAAAATTGTTGAGCAACATGAAAGACTCCCGAAACAGCTGTCTATTGCTCAATACGCGCTACGTAGAAGTGTTTTTCCGAGCGTGAAACAAGCCCACGAATACACGAAAAGTGCCTCGAGCGGCCAGTTGCGCGGCAATTTTGCGTGTATTCGCGGTTTCTTTCACGCTCGCAAAACACTTTTGTGTATCACGTATTGAGCAACAGAAATCTGTATTGGAAGTTTTCCATGTTGCTGTACAATTCTCTGGTTCACACTTTTTATCCAATTATAGCATTAGAAAAGTTGATTAATCAATTATGAAAATAATTATGTAATTAGGCGGAATGCAAAAAAAATAATCTGATTATATCTAAGCGACGGCAGACAACCTTACCTTGGTTCTGTCCAGCTACGTGACATTTGTATATTTTTAAATCTTGGTGCATAATAGTTAAGCCACCCAGCATGTATCGTGTACATGCAGCAAAATTTGCACAAACTGCTGTGGCACACAGGAGGTTCTCTCTTCCACAGCGTCTTTCGAGGTTTATTTGACCGTGTGAGGTTCTTTGGACAGTTTTGGAAATAAGGTGAGAACCATTTTTATCGAGCTCCGCGTAATATGCCGTCGATATCGTATCCTCTGAAAAATGGTTGGCGCAGACATGGTCGGTAGGCATTAGAGTTGTGTCTGCCCTCAGATTTGCACGGCGCCACTGCTCTAGACAACCGCTGTCGGACGGCGCTTTGAATAAAGGCACACGCTCCGCACAAGTCCGGTATCCAGAATTGCAGTTTGGAACGAAGCACTTTCTAGCCATTTCAAACGCCCCTCAGAAGGGCGCTGCCACCTTTGTTGAGGGCCCATGGCGACAATACCCAAGCACAAGCTCATGAAACGCACGCGAACAAAAAGCGTGCCTTCAAAACAGCGCGGCCGCACATGCAAGCAGGAAGACTAGAGTGTACTAGGACCATTGTCTAGTACACTCTAAGGAAGACGAAGCAGCGGCAGCATGCGCCTTGCCGCCGAGGCTGGGACCGCGTTCCGCAGCGCCCCCTACGACGGCGCCGACCGAGCTGTATCCGAGCCGAACATAATCTGCACGCGAGCGGGCGGCGCTTTCTCGCGCGTTGTGGGGAGAGTGTCACCACCTCTCTCACTTATTCTTACACCGTGCTCGGCCCTAAGGTGCTTCGCCCCTGGAACGTCTGCTGTAACTTGCGAGTCCTATCGCTGGTGTACGGTAGAATAAAAAAAAAAAAAGAGCCTAGTTACGCCCGAAAGGCGAAGCATCTATTGCAATAGCAAATTAGTCGACAACTATACGAAGAGAGGATAGTAGTTTCATCGGCCGTATAAACTGGAAAATATTCTCTCGGTAACTACATTAACAAGCATGGTGTCGGCGCGCGCGAGCGAACATGAACACATCACACTCGATGACCGCGGACACTCGCTGTCAAAACGCTGGCGTCAGGAGGAGCGGCAACGGCAGCTAACGAAGTAAACCTTCGGGCTGTGTATCGCTTCAACGCAAACTGAGCGACAAGCGCCGCACGCACAAAGGTATCAGCCGCCTGCAGATTCCTTACAAGATAAGGCGCGCGCGAGTACGCAGCTGGAGCCGGAGTATTTTTACACCGTGAGCCGGAGTCAAACGCTCACCCCCCCCCCCCCCCTCCCCTCACTTCCACGCTTCTTCCCTCTCTGCGCGCGCGAGATGGAGCCGCGATCGGCGGTTCCCTAAAATCCCTATATATAGGGACTTTACGGTTCCCCATGCTCGCGGATGATAAGTGGTTCTTGAGGGAAAGGGAAAGGTTGGCGCTATCTTCTGCAGCCCTTGAGGGAGCACGGCTCAGCGCCAAACGCGCCGTTGCTGTTGGTGAACGCCGCCCTCTCCCTCCCCGCCTGACAGGAACACGGCGCGTTTCCCGTTGGCTTCCCTCTCTTTCGTGTACGAGATAGCGCCGCAATCGTCGGCTCACCCTCGCACGCTTTCACTCGCACATACAGCATACGGCGCGCAGCGGCCATTTTGTCACCCTTGGACTATACGGAACCTGACGGCGACGGTGATGGCGACGACATAAATTCGCCTAGAGTGCCCATATGGTTGCTATCTCAATAAAATGAAAGAGTCAGTGATAATAAACATTCAGATATGAAAGATTTGGCTGTTTACGACGGAGCGTTGAAGCATCATCGAAATGCTGTCCTCGCCCTTACACGAATGTCCTTAACCACTGGTGAAGGATTGTTCACGTACTAAAATAAATGGAAAGATGCTATCGCAATAAAATGTGCTTCCGCAAAAACTTCGCCGGTATCTCGGGAGGCTGTTCCCTTCATGTTCCGGTGCGTTGGTCGACGCTCTTTCTGCCAAGAGCACATCTACTTGAGCACTGTACAATAATTTAGACCCTTAAATGCTGAATACATGTATAAATCGATCTATAACTCGCATCGTTACGCCCTTTTTTGATGTAAGGGTGTGAGTTATAGACATGTTTACACAGTTCTTCAATTTTAAGAGCGTAAATTGTTGTATATTGAAGAGCCACAGCTCTAGCGATGACGTCGATGCAGAAACTGGCCAGACTATTGCCTACGTCCCGGCAGCTCGGTACCCACTTTAAGTAGTCGCGCTAAATGCGCACGCGTAAAAATGACGTAATACCTTTTTCATAATCAGCCTAACGTAGATAGTTCTGGCTACACAGTGAACTGAGAAACTAGACAATTCCCCTCCAAACATCGTCGAACTCTATAGCAATGCCGTTTCATCACTGATTCTTCTAAATACTCTTTCTTTTCAATGGCGGTTTGAGAATGGAATAGTTTGCCTACACATAAAACTAGTAACAATTTAGATAATTTCCTATCTTTACCTGAAAACGAATTACGTGCCTCCCAGAGATTAACCTAAGCCTGTCCTGTCGCGTGCATTTTTACATTAGATGTTTATTAAATTGTGTGTTACTGTTTCATATATTTTATTGTGAGTTTACCATAGGTACGTCGCTTCGGTTTAGTTCAACTTATATTTCACTATAAATTTGATTACTTTTGTACTAACTCACCAACTGACTTTTTCTAATGTATTGGGTGTGTTCGTGTCCTTCCTACAATAAGCCCTGTTAGCATTGGCAGTAGGTGTGAAAAAACTGAAGAACAAAACTGATCCCATGCTCATGCAGGCACTGTTCAACCTGCAACGTCACCCAACGTGGACGCGGCCGGACGGCCGGCCCTTGCTATCCTTGAGCGCACGCCAGGACTTGCAAAAGTGGCGTCACGACAGGGATCACATGATCCACCACCAGACTTACGCCGCCTTTGTCCGGAGATACGTCACTGCCATCGTGACTCACGTACGCGAATTCGCACGTTCTACAGCCCCGACAGAGGTGTACAGGAAGAACTTTGGAATTAGCTTGCACGAATGGGTGTCCAAGAATTTGTACGTTACGCGCTTTGTAATCAGCTGGCACAGTTATAACAGAGCATCGTGATATCTGGGATAGAAAACTAGAAAACAGGCAACGGACACGCGCTGGTTCCATTTGCGCGAAGTTCTGAGTCATACATTCTTAAGAGGAGGCTTTACGACGTGCAACGTCACGTGATAATGTGCGTGACCAGGCACGTCAACATCCCTAAGTGTCACGTAGCTCTTACCTAACGAACTCTTGAATATAACGAACAAACCGCTCTTAACAAGTTTTCTAACTGCTTTTAAGCGCGATTTATTAGGCTTCGTACATAGTCTCGTGTATATTAATTGTAAACCTTAATACATAAGTAAAGTACGTCTACATTGTTTTATGCAGCCTTTAGTAGCACCGACTGTATTGAGAAATGCGTAATATTTTCCTGTGAACTGTATGCAAAAGTGCGGGATGCATGCCATTAGTCCTCGCATCCCCGTGAACGTTTATAAAAACAATTATCGATGATTTCTATCAACCACTCAATCAGCTGCTGCGCCTGGAGTACGTGCGAAACGTAGTGTTTCTTTTCCCATCTCATTGCACGCATTCATTATTTTTATGACATTTATACATATTCGGTATGACGTACTGAATGACCAGACTTCTCGAAACTGTTTGGTACCATTTATGTCAGGGTCTGTGAAGATTTGGCATAACAACTGCTTCTCAAGCAGTGCTTGTACCAGATATGGTTCCTAAATCGCTGCTTGGAGCATGAAACACGCTGCTCTCTAGGTGCTGTGAGTACACCAAAGGAAGAAGTGAGTACCGTGAAATGGAACAGGGTAAAGGGAACCGGACATAGACAACCTGCCCCTTGTGCAATTTCGCGATTGAACTTTACTCATGGGATACCAACTAGCCAGGTCGAAAGCTTTGCCAAAGGAACGGAAAACTATTTAGTTGATGCTACGGCGAAAACTGTCGCATTATTAGTTGGCTCCATTAGTCCAGGGCTCCACTGTCCTTGGCCGCCCGCTGGACTTGCTGGAGGAATGTCCTCTGCACCACCCCCGACCTGAGCTGGGGAGCTGTCCTTTTGATCTTCGCAGGAGAACGTGACGGACGCGAGTGCGAACGGCTTCCACAGCGTGGACAACATCGTGCACCGTGTCGTGACCGCGGAGGCGACTGTGCTCGCGCTTTCGTCGTTGTTGCCCGAGGAGGACCCGGACCAGTACTACGCCATCGTTGACCTTTCGCTGCAGAACGGCTCCATTCCGTCGACGATTGCATCACCGGAAGCGGATGTCATTCGCGAGACGGCTGTCGGACATCCTGCCATGCTGGCGTACAAGGACTTCCTGGAAGCCAGGATGGCTGCGTCGGAGCTGTCTGGCTACGTCACGTGGGAGGTTGTGCGACAGCTTGGTCCGCTGGCGGATCAAAAGTGAGCCTCCTTGTATTTTCCATCTCCTATACAGCTCTTCTTCCTCGTGCAGGCGAACGAGCCACGCTGCCTGCGTAGAGGCGACACCAAGGAGGTCTTACGATAATGTGAAACACAGGTGCTCCACAACCCCTCATGAATAAATTTTACAGAAAACTGTGGGGTGGAGCTTGACTGATGAAACCGATCGAAAGTTGTTATCGACATTAATGTAGCGTTAAGCTGCGAATGAAGCTACAGCGGCTTAATGGAAGCAACGTTAAACAGTAAAAGTTAGTTATGTAGGGTTTCATGGCACAGAAGCTACTGAGGGTATCATGCGCCAACCAAAACTAAATAGTAAAAGCAAGACACGACAGCTGTAAAGCAAATACGAAAACATGAAATACATCTCCGCTGCTAAGATTACGGAGGTTTGATGCTATTAGGAAGCAAAATAAGAAGCTAAATGCTAGACCAGCAAGCTCTCGACAAAAATCGCAGAACGGCTCATACCCAGGTCAGTGAAGAAGGAAATATGCGCAAATCTTGTTGCACTTTCTTTCCGGATAGAACGAATGTGTGCTGGCCAAGATTAATATACACATACAGCGACCGTTTCTCCAGTGCGGACGTAGCTTGATCATTTATACGCTTGCTCGTGAGAGATGAACATGTTATGGCTAAAGGATACTGGCGGTATTATCGATGACACCTGCCCAAGGCCTCAATCGGGGGTATCCTCCAGTGCTAGACCGTTGAGGCTGGCAGAAATCGTTGCTAATTAGGGAGCCTAATGTAGCGCAACACAAACACAAAGAAAAGAACAATAGACACACGTCACAGGCGCTAGTGACAGTGTTTATCTTTTTTCTTTAAGGTGTCGTAGCGCTGCATAGGTCCCTTAACAGGCACCAACAAGCCAAGATATCTCCTCCTGAAAAAAGCCTTAGTCGAAGAGGGTACTTGCGGTGGACAGCTGTACTTCGTGGAACAGAATGGATGGGTTGTCTATGGAGGGATTAGGTTTTTAGTACACGTATAAGTACCAAAACGTGAGCAGCCGTGTTGGCGGGCGTGACATGGACGGTTTTAAATTCTGAGGTCTTGCGTGCCAAAAGCACGATCTGTTAATGAGAGCACTATGTACAGTGAGAGACTGCATGCTAATTTCGACAACCCGCGGTTCCCCTTAACGCGCACCGAAATTTAACTGCTACGAGCGTTTTTGCATTTCGCCCCCATGGAAATGTGGACGCCGCGGCCGAGATTGAAGCCCGCGACCTCGAGCTTAGCGGCGCAACGCCACAGCCACTGGGCTTCAGCGGCAGGTGACGTGGGCTGCATCAGGTAGCAGTGTACCAGGTGCCAGGTGGGCATTACGTGGTCTGTACTGCGTACCGAGGCATACTATTTTTCCAATGACAGACTATGATCTATTCATTTTGCTGATGGAAAAGCGTCTATAATAGCATAATCTCATAGGGCCCTTAAAAATTTACTTTGACGCAAACAGCATGAACCTGCCCCCCCCCCCCCCCCCTTTCTCGAAAAAAAAAACGAAAAAAAAAAACCGAAACAGTATCTGACGCTTAGTGGCAGAACACAGACACACGATGTTGCTACCAGAACTGCTGCTGCCATCAACGTCTCTGGTGTTTCTGTATTCCATAAACGGCGTGCGGGTAACTGACACCTTAAACCTCTGTAAATGGGATAAAATTATGCGTGACATCGCTATAGGATATGAGTTGATATGGCCATTACGTCTACGAGAGCCGACAACTAGCAGATAACTGGCTGCATGAGAGTGAATGTTGCAAGTGCGCAATACAAAAAGACTCCCCTCCATGAATGACAGTTTGAATTCAAAATTTTTTGGGCGTGTTCGCTAGAAACACCTAGCCATGGCTTGACACGGTTTAAAGTTGTCTATTTTACTTTTATGACAGGCTTTCTCACGGCACCGTGGAGGGCAAATGCTTCGACGCCGTCTACCATTTGATGCCTTACCCTAGCGTGCTGCCCTACCTGAAACAACTGGACTCGTCCAAGGGATGGGAAGAGGCCGATCTGGTGTACCGTGACGTTACCGAGACTCTCATCCGCTTCATGAGGAGGCGTGGCTTCGAGCTTCCGCACTCGTGAGTATATTATTGATGACAAGTGTTAATTAAGTGCACCTCTCACTTTCGTGTTATCGATACTACTGATAAATAACGCGACAATGGATGACAGCTATAATGTGAATGTGTGCTAGACAGAAAAGGCTGCTTTACACTCCATCAAAATCTGTACGCAAATCAGACCATTCCTGTAGCCGATCTTCTGACATTTGAATGGAAGCCCATCACCGTGAGAAAGTAGATCTCGTACCATGGATTTTGCAACGAAAGTAAGAAGCATAAAAAAGAAGTAAAACGAAAGAGGGGGCGGAATATTGAGAAAGCGTCTCGTTTTTAATAACACTTTTTTTTATACACCGGCCCAGTTCGCTCATCCCCTTGCTGTCAAAATTGGTAAATGCTTGTTCCTGAGAACTGCTTCAGCCTATGAGCACAGGTCACGCACTCGAATAGAACGTGTTAAACGTGTGAGTTTGCTCCGGCATTTTGTCCACTATCGAGGACGCGTGCAGTAGCCTCCCACTATACTGCCAGAGCATGAGAACTTCGGCAGGTTGTTACACTGCATGGGGGCAGAGCGACAACGGATGTGGATACAGGAGAAGAAAATAACATGGCGAGCGTTGGTTTCAGACCTCTATTTATTGGTCTATCTACCATGGCGTCTACCATGGCGTCTACCATGGCACATGGTGTCGGCATGTCCGTCTTGCGAAAACGTTCCGACTTTTTGGCACAGTTTTAAAGCAAAAGAATTGGAGGCCTAAAAAAAAAAAAAGTCTTCTCCCAACAACCAGTAGCAGATTATAAGTTTTCCATTAGAAGCAACAACCCTTATAAAAGTTCGTTCTATGCATGACGACCAAAACTATTCGTCCATTGCATATATGTATTCAAATAAGACTTCGCGTGGTTAAGCAACCTTCTGAATTATTTCTTGGCGATGCGACCTGTGCAGCAACGTCAGCTTCATCCTGGACCTTCCCAAGGGGAAGCCAGTTGGACGCCTTCTATGGTGAACTCCCGCTGCACGAGACATCGCAGCAGCAACAGCCTTTCCTTGAGACGTACCTGGCCACACTGTCCCGGATCCGAAGCAAGGAGATCTTCAGCATCGCCCACGGAGACACTGTGTTTACCTACCCTATGCCCCCTCCGCAAAGCGGGAAAGCACAGGTCAGTTAAAGCATGGCCTCCGAAATGTTTAACGCGCACCTCACGCCAGCCAATCTCGGAAGACATGATTGAAGAATTACAGTTTGATTGAGATAATAGGAAGGAAAGCTGATAGCTGGGAATCATGAGTAATATTCATAAGCACTCGTCGGGCTAGTAGGTGATTCGTTATATATAGCGCAAGGACGGCACGCAGGTCGAAAAGCAGTTACGAGAAAGACAGCTATGTGTCTTTCACTTGCATCCTTTCTGAGCTGGACAGCTGTGGGAGTTTTTTTTATATTCATACTATTTATACCCACAGGAACGTCGTAAATACAAGTAGAGCAGAACACAGGACAAATGGTGTATCAACTGTCCTTATCCACTCGTGTTTACATTTCTATGGTGTTACACTAACTAGCCGCCATGCTAGCCACATACGCACTAGTGCCAGATTGCCTTGTGGTGTTCTTAGCTAGGAACTTCGTGGTTGGAATGACTGGGTGTAGCTTTCCGTATTTTTTCAATGCCTGTCTTGGGACGCCAAAACCGGAAGCCACATAGTGGGTGGCACTTTCCCGGTAGCAAGTCATAGGTTACGGGGCATGGTTAAGGTCCCATCAACTCTCTTTCTTCGAATATTATGCGAAAGCAAAGGAGCGGTAGCAGCACACGGCGAAAGTTGTCCATGCTCTAGCAACAAAAGATATTGCAGTGTCGGGCAGTGTAGTGCCGACGCAGTGGACTCCTGGTTCTCATGCACTGCTGAGCGGCTGAAAGGCCATTGTAAAAATACAATAGGCTATGGTTGGGATTGTGTGCCTACAAAATTTATTAAAGGGAACTCTTGTAACTGCCTCTTGTAAATTTGGTATAGGAAAGTACATGGTTGGCTGCATGCCCTTAGATATGTGTCCAGCACTTGCTTCTAGATGTTGGAAGCTAGGTTGTGACGAATGAATTTTAAATGCGTAAGCATTTCTATGCTTACCCGAGGAGAAAACTATCCGTGCGTCCGTCCGTCCATCCGTCCCCACGTCCGTTTGTCCCTCGCGTAAGACGATCGCTTTCAAGATAGAGCCTGCATCAGCGAGTGACTTTAAAGTCCCTATATAAGAAAAGTACCGCCATCTACTCCTCCGCCGCCTCCTCTCCTAAAGTGCTTGCTTTTCTCTTTACTTTTTGCTGGCGAAAGCCAAGTCGACGGTGGCGCACTAGAAAGTCCACGTTGAAGCTTTCAGGCCGGGCGCGCGCCGCCGCCGCCGCCGGCGACTGCGGCTGCGCAGAGGACTTTCAGCATGGCTCTGAGGCGGAAAAAAAAATATAAAGAAGTGAAAAGCGCGCGCTATCATCGTCCAATCGGAGATACAGGAGAGAGAGAGAAGCGGCGTTTATCAAAGGATGGCGGTACTTTTCTTATATAGGGACTTAAGTGACTTTAGACCTTCGTGCCACCTGGCGCTTCAACGCAAACGAAGCGGCGAAAGCACAGCTCGCGGAGTTATCAGCAGTCGATACTGCCTGTCCGCTTCGCAGTTCGCTTTCAAGATACGGTGCGCGCTGCCGCGCCAGCGTACGTTTGATCGGTCCACGCCGCCGACCGAGTCCTTTGATCACGGTTCATAATGGTTTGACCCGGACGGACAAGGAGATAAAGAGCGATAACGGCTTACAATGATCTGAATGTCATCAGCGCACATGGCGCCGCGACCTGCAGTACTTTGCTGGCGTTATCAGTGCACCTCGCGCCTCCATTCGCACCAGTTTGCGTCGCCGCAGCGCTGTCGTTTGTACTGGCAGGATCAAGTGCCATAACACAGATAATGACGCCGGGCTGCGTGGAGATGAGCAAGTGGAACAATGCTTACGCATACTTAGACAAGTTTCTACTTGAAGTTTTTTTTTTCTCATTTTCTTTTTTCCTGCCCTCTAAAGGTCAGCAGCCACGGGAAGAGCCGCGTCCCGCTAACTTGGTTGCTCCCGCCGCGGTTCGGCGCCGACATGCCTCCCGCGCTCAACGACGGCGGGCTGGGCATAGGCCTAGCGGCGGCCCTAGCAAAGTCGTCCTACCTGGACCGGTCGTGGCTGGACTGCCTCGCGAACTTCGAGCCCCGAGCCGACCTGCAGGGCCAGGACTTCGCTCTGGCTCGCCTCACGCTCGTCGCCGAGGTCGTGGAAGAGTTCGTTGACCTGCACTCCGAGCTGGCGAGGCCTCTGATGTTGCCGACCTTGGAGTCCATGAGCGAGGACAAGCTCTTCTTCGTCGGTGCCTGCGTCGGGTTCTGCGCCAGGGGCGACCCCCAGGCGTCGCACCGGTGCAACGTGCCGGCGAGGAACTTGCCTCATTTCGCGACGACCTTCGAATGTCCGGCGGGATCTTACATGAACCCCCAACGACGTTGCCCTTACCCAAATAAGACTGTGAGGGAACGCTAAGAACGTGTAATTTAAAACATGACCATTATCTGTGTGATTCAATGGCTGGAAGTGCTAAAGTGTTTTCGTGTGTGTCCACTTATTCATGATGTTTAGTTTGTAAGGAGGCTTTACTGACGGTCCGGAAAAGTAACAACGTTGTCCCTAGCACAACACTACTTTGAGGGGACACTAACCAAGAACGTGTAATTTAGAGCTTGGCAGGTTTCCTCATGAAATGAAACAGCAACTGTTTAAAATGTCTCTTTCGCCATTCAATTATTTATTTAATTTATCCTTTTTGTAAGGAATTCTTGCATCCCACGGATGACACTTTCTATTTTCATCTGCAGTCCCGATGACGTCACGAAATTCACTATTTTCCATGCATTGAGCCTTTTTTTTTTCGCAGAAGTTCCCCAACGCTGTCAGTGCGAGTCTCGGACTGCTTTAGGAGGCAAGGTAATCTTTGTTCACAGTTAAACAAATAAATAACCCCGAGCAGGCACTCTCAAGGTCTGTGACGTCATCGTGAGCGATTCTGGGTGCTGCGAGGAGGCGTCGCTATCAGGCTTTAATTTCGCGCGTCTTTTCTGGCCTCCACTGACTGTAAGACTAAACATTTAGGTATTAAAAAAATCAGAATAGTGCAAAATGGACACTTTAGCCCGTGTCGACACTTCCACATACTAGCAAGAGAAAATAACTTAAACACGCGTACGTACTAAAAGAGAAGTCTCGCGGAAGCAAAACACCCAGTTTTAAGGCCAGTAAGTAGCCACGGAGCAAGTATAGGGTTGGACGAGTTCTGCGCAGTGTTGGGGCGTGATGTCGGAGGAGTCACTGCTGGCTCAATAGAGTTCACAATTGCGGAAGTCGCTGAAGCTTGGTGTTTCTTCTTCTTTCTTTTTTTTTCAAACTGACAATATTACTAAAAAAGTTGGAGGCTCCATATTCTCTGTTCCCTGCAGTCCGTACACTTCTAAGTTGAACAAACGGCATCAAGTTCGTGATCTGCGGATCAAAAGTGAACCAATTTCATCGTTCCCTTCTGTTTGGGTAGGAGCTCCGATTTCTTGCAAACATGGCCACTCATATGAATGCGAAACGCCTGTAAGACAACGAACCTCGCACGCACTAATGCGAAAGTGACTACTATACAAGGAAATGGGATCTGGCGATGAGGTTTCAGCGCCAAATGAGGTTTCCGATGGAGATGTGACAATAAAACGTGTCTGCACTAAGGGTTTAGAGCACCAAGAAACAAAATTACCACATCGTCGTCATCGTCATCATCATCATCATCATCATCAGAGTAAATAGGTAAGTGGGATCATCCAGAAACAGCGACGAACACCCGTGTCGACGCAGCTGCAACGTTCCTACAACGGTTAGGCAAATTAGACAATCATGCATGATCTTCCAGTAACTGTAAAACCACGGAGAAAAAGAAAAAGAAAACAATCAATATTGCATGACAAAACAAGAATTCAGGCAACAACAACAACAACAATTCAGTACAAGCTCCAGCCACAAAACCGCACTGCATCTCCCTCTTTGCCTCCGCCCTCCAAAGCGTAGTTCCTGAGAGACGGCGGCATTGAACGGAGTTCGTCTTCCCCAAGACGTCACGAAAATGAGCGAAGGCAATTGGCTGGCGCATATATACAAAGTTGTCTTATGTTTATACAGTGGTGCGTTTGCTACTGCATTTCGCGCTTGTGCCAGATTTTAGGAAAGTACGTTACGAAGCAAATTCGAGCACCGATCGTGAAAAATGTAAACAAAAGCCTCTGGAAGAAAGAATCCGAAAAGAAAACGCCACGTGAATGGAAGGCTGTAGCGCCTAGCCGCCTCGAGCGTTCCAGAGAACGCGTAGACTGGCTGACAGTACAGAGATTCGTACAATAACCACTAGGGGGAAATGTGGCGGTAGTGTCTCCGGGAGCTGTTAGCAAGGCCGTTCAGCCATGTATGGGAAGGAGGGATAGTACATGGATTTGCCTAAACTTCGTCCTTCTGGCTTTAAATGGCTTGATTTTGCAAAGTGATAATTTCAAATAAAGTACTGCGTTATAAATAATTAAGTAAACTTTAAGATTATCCGATGACGGCAGGATTTGAACACATGATCTGTAGTACAGAAGCCACATATTGAAACTATTACGCCACGGACGCGTGGACAAGCGGAACCACTGCAATTGGCAGCGATTTTGCGAGCTTGCAGAGTCTTATTACCCTGTGCATTAAAGACTGTAGCAATTTATTTGAAATTTAGGTCAATTTAGGCCCAGATAAAGCTTAGTAAACGAAGCCACAAGAACATCTGAAGCCCCAAGCATGAAAATCGGACAATTCTGTGTACTGACCATCATTCCCATGGTTGCTGAGGTAACGCAGTGCCAGAGTTCCTTCTAGTAATTGTAGGAAACTCTATGACATAGAGAGTGACTGAGAATCGCTATGGGATACGACTAACCATAAAGTTAGATATTGAGTGCTTGTCAAGAAGGGGTGCTATTTTGTGCAACACTTTAGACAGCAGGATGGAGCGCCTGATTAAATTCTCTACAAAACATACTGGGGCGAGAAAGGATGCATAGAAAGGCAGGAAGGTTAACCAGCGATAGTTCCGTTGGCTACCCTGCAAAGGGCGAAGGGTAAAGGGGATTAAAGGAGCAATAGAGACGAGCAGACTGTAGAGAGATGATAACAGGTGGCGCGCATACATTCTATCATGAAGGCCCGTAGACCTCAGTAACCTGAGTTGCGCGACTAAAGCCTACTGCACGGATTTCCTTTAGGACCACTGGCCTAGAACTTTTTGTTCTGATAATCGACGATTGCCCGCTACGATTGTCTATGAGAATTGTAAGCATGCTGGTCCAGTCAGCATGGGGGTGATAGGTAGGTTCGGGATTTGAATTCCGTGATTGGAATGATAGGTTTGATGAGATTTTACGAATTTGAATGACTACGCTTTCAGCTTACTGCAACAGCTAGTCGCAAAAAAAAATACGACCAGAAAGTTCCTCAAAAACGGCTGTTTTCGTAACATGCTCCCTAAATCAGACGCAACATTATAGATATGAGCCTGCTGTTGAGCCGAAACTGTTCAGGTTGTTACATGGGCAATTGACTATGCATGAAGCCTCAACTACATGAAATAATGCAATGGACGGAGATACAGATGAAGTACTTTGGTAATCCGCTGGAACATAGCAAATACACAAATGAGCGCTAGAATGAATAACGAGAAACCATCAGGGAAAAACAATAAAATGGGGAGGACGGAAGTTGTCCATTTCTGGTAGGGCAACTGGTTGCAATTAATTTATTCTGGCAAAACTCTGGTATGTCCTGCAAGGGCTACACATCAACCTTTCCTTCGGCAGGTCTTACCTAGACTTTTTTTTTTCCTTAGGAATCAGAAGAAAGCATTTTTACGCACAGCGATACAGATTAGATTACGTGGTTCAATCCCCGAATTTATAGTAGCCACAACTGGAGAAGCACGTTATAGCTGGAAGGGTTATTTTAGGGGAGTCATCGTTGCATATCAAATCTTAAAGGCATGCCTCTCTCTTTATTATTTAAGAACAGTCTCACTGAAAGACTTATGCCGAGATTTTATAGACATAGCTTTCCCGGCCCCCATGTAAAGAGATCTGTACCGTGGTCTTCCACGTCTAGATGATTTCAAAAGAGTTCGAACAATGAAAGTAAAACCAAGTATCAAATCATTATTTTTTAATTTTCACACTGAAACATTGCCTGGTATAAAATGGTTGAGTGAAACAGGCATTTTTATACAATAGACAATATACTGTTTGCTGTGAAATAAACTGGAGACTGTGGAACATGTTTTCATAGACAGCAGGGACGCTGTATTTAATTGGGATGTAAGCCAAAGAACGATCATAAAGGAGCTACTGATTACACTCCATGCTATCCACCTTCTACCACTTGAGAAGGCAGGAAATGTACCATACATGTATGATACGATAATGCTAAGTCAGCACAGTTTGTGGAAAAAAAGAATGAGTGTTTCGAAACGCCAATTTACAAATCAGGTTGGTAAGCGAAAATTTCCTTGAGAATGTGCAATACATGAAAGAAGTGTTCAAGAAACAGGCTGAACCATGCGACTTGGGTGAACTTTCTGGATGACTTGGTGAAGTTCAAGCAATTTTCATGCAAGCACTACTTTTTGCATGCAAGTAGAGTGAGCGCTGGCTTTATAAAATATTTGTCAGCTTCACAGGCAATGAGGTATAAAACAATTAGCGTAGCTTGTACAGGAGGCGCAATACTAAGGAGACAGCGGAGCTGATGGGCACCTAGCTAGTCCTGGCGTTTGGGCTAGGCTAAGCACTGGTTTTGAGCAGTTGGTTTTGACAAATGATTTGAGTAGTTATTTATAACCTTCCTTTAAAGTGTGGGAAAAATTACGTGGGACAAATAAGAAGTTGCCTCAATGAGCGTTTAAAGGAACACTGGTATAACGTAGCAGAAAAACTGGGTGGGTTCCTTGACGCTCACTGCAGGCATTGCACGTGCGCTGTTGCCGGTGCGGATGATGGGGACCACTCGACGTGTGCTCCAGCATACAGGGACCGCTCCATCGGGGGAAGAGCCCGAGGAAGATTAACTCGCGAAATTATCGAAGCAGAAATGATTGATAGGCTCGGGGATAACAGTGTTTTCATAACCATAAATTGCCCTTTCCCGCAAAGAGTTAGCTTACCTGCGTAATGGTGTGCAAAGTTTTTTGCAAACAGCCCATGTATGATGATGTACGATATGCGAAAAAGTTGTAAATAAAGATTGTTGCAAGTTATCGTCTGTGTGTGTCACGTTTTCCTTCGTCCTTGTCTTTTCACGCGCTATAAGCCTCACGACACCCAAGCTTAATTGCAGGTCATGGACGTGCGGGAACCATATGATTGCGTTGTACGAACGATTGTACGTCTGTACAACGCAATCATATGGTTCTCTCGACCGTAGTACGGTTGCACTATGGGCGAGAGAAAGAGAGAATGACAGCAACAGAGAGAGAGAGAGAGACAGAGACCAAAAAAGAAAGAGAGAAAGAGGTGGGATTTGAACACGGGCACTCACTGTCCGAATGCGAGCCTCATACCCACTATGCGTTATACACCCACTCTTGCAGAGCCCCGCTGTTTCATCAGATTTCACAAGCATGGAACAGGCTTAATATTTTTTTGGAAAAAGCGGTAAGCCTATAGTCCATGAAAATGTCTGCGCAGCCAGGTCCAGTCATTTCTCTTAAAAGCGTTGGTTCAGCGCATATATGATCCCCGTGCTGCAAATGCACATGCTGACACCAATTCCCACGATGAATAAGCCGATTTAGAAAAATTCATTTTTTTAAACGATAAGCCTATTTCTATGAAAATGTCTGCGTAGCAGGGTCAAGTCAACCAAGTCAAACTTGGTTGTACCTAGGCCTATACTCGTGTAGCTAGGTTGAACTCGGTAGTAGCTAGGTGAGGCCTCGCCTGCGCTTGTGTTCCAATGCCGACACCGCGTTCCACCGCGTCGCAATGCCGACAACGCGTTCCAGCAGACCCATTCCGTGAATGAGCGTGTGTTTCTCTCTCTCGGACTGACGGCCGTCACTGCGCGTTGCACAGCGCAGCTTGCAACGTGCACTGGCACCGCGTTCCACCGCGTTGCAAGGTCGACAACGCGTTCCAGCAGACCCGCTCCGTGAATGCGTCTCTCTCTCTCTCTCGTTCTCATTTATCTCTCTCCCGAGCATAGCGCGCAAAACATCCTCGTCACCTCGCAGAGCATTCGCACGAGCGTGAGCGAACGCGCCAGCTGTGGACGAAGATGATGACGCTCGCACGCAATCGTATGGTTCGCATAAATGCATGTACTGCAAGTGTGACTGTCTAGCCTAGGGTTTATTCGAGTGACAGACACACAGAGAGACAGACAATTTTTTCGCGTTTAGGTAGCCCAAGAAAGCCTATCCTCTTCAAAAATTGGCTGTCTTGCCTAGTGGTTACGACGCTCGCCCTGGGACCGTGGGTACGCGGGTTCGAATCACGCCTCGGCAAGAAAGTTTATTTTCTTTTAGATCTTTCTTCATTGCTGATGATGATAGTTTCTTGATGTGAATCACAAATTTCGGCTGGTTTAAACAGCTTCGCTGTTAAAAACGATAAGCCTATAGTCCATGAAAATGTCTGCATAGTAGGTTTAAGTCATTTCTCTGGGAAGGGTCGGCGCATATATCGTCCCCGTGCAGCTAATGCACGTGCTGACGCCGATTCACATGGTGAATAAACAGATTTGCAGATATCAAATTTTATTGGAAAAAAACGATAAGCCTATAGCCCATGAAAATGCCGGCGTAGCAGGGTCGAGTCATGTCTCTGGAAAGCGTTGGTTCGGCGCATATATCGTCCCCGTGCTGCTAATGCACGTGCTGACGCCGATTCACATGGTGAATAAACAGATTTGCAGATATCCAATTTATTGGAAAAAACGATAAGCCTATAGCCCATGAAAATGCCGGCGTAGCAGGGTCGAGTCATGTCTCTGGAAAGCGTTGGTTCGGCGCATATATCGTCCCCGTGCAGCTAATGCACGTGCTGACGCCGATTCACATGGTGAATAAACAGATTTGCAGATATCCAATTTTATTGAAAAAACGATAAGCCTATAGCCCATGAAAATGCCGGCGTAGCAGGGTCGAGTCATGTCTCTGGAAAGCGTTGGTTCGGCGCATATATCGTCCCCGTGCAGCTAATGCACGTGCTGACGCCTATTCACATGGTGAATAAACAGATTTGCAGATATCCAATTTTATTGAAAAAACGATAAGCCTATAGCCCATGAAAATGCCGGCGTAGCAGGGTCGAGTCATGTCTCTGGAAAGCGTTGGTTCGGCGCATATATCGTCCCCGTGCTACTAATGCACGTGCTGACGCCGATTCACATGGTGAATAAACAGATTTGCAGATATCCAATTTTATTGAAAAAACGATAAGCCTATAGCCCATGAAAATGCCGGCGTAGCAGGGTCGAGTCATGTCTCTGGAAAGCGTTGGTTCGGCGCATATATCGTCCCCGTGCTAGCTAATGCACGTGCTGACGCCGATTCACATGATGAATAAACATATTTGCAGAAATAGAATTTTTTGAAAGAAAAAACGATAAGCCTATAGCCCATGAAAATGTCTGCGTAGTAGGTTCAAGTCATTTCTCTGGAAAGCGTTGGTTCGGCGCATATATCGTCCCCGTGCAGCTAATGCACGTGCTGACGCCGATTCACATGGTGAATAAACAGATTTGCAGATATCCAATTTTATTGAAAAAACGATAAGCCTATAGCCCATGAAAATGCCGGCGTAGCAGGGTCGAGTCATGTCTCTGGAAAGCGTTGGTTCGGCGCATATATCGTCCCCGTGCTAGCTAATGCACGTGCTGACGCCGATTCACATGGTGAATAAACAGATTTGCAGATATCCAATTTTATTGAAAAAAACGATAAGCCTATAGCCCATGAAAATGCCGGCGTAGCAGGGTCGAGTCATGTCTCTGGAAAGCGTTGGTTCGGCGCATATATCGTCCCCGTGCAGCTAGTGCACGTGCTACCGCCGATTCACATGGTGAATAAACAGATTTGCAGATATCCAATTTTATTGAAAAAAACGATAAGCCTATAGCCCATGAAAATGCCGGCGTAGCAGGGTCGAGTCATGTCTCTGGAAAGCGTTGGTTCGGCGCATATATCGTCCCCGTGCAGCTAATGCACGTGCTGACGCCGATTCACATGGTGAATAAACAGATTTGCAGATATCCAATTTTATTGAAAAAACGATAAGCCTATAGCCCATGAAAATGCCGGCGTAGCAGAAATGCCGGTAGCAGGGTCGAGTCATGTCTCTGGAAAGCGTTGGTTCGGCGCATATATCGTCCCCGTGCTAGCTAATGCACGTGCTGACGCCGATTCACATGGTGAATAAACAGATTTGCAGATATCCAATTTTATTGAAAAAAACGATAAGCCTATAGCCCATGAAAATGCCGGCGTAGCAGGGTCGAGTCATGTCTCTGGAAAGCGTTGGTTCGGCGCATATATCGTCCCCGTGCTAGCTAATGCACGTGCTGACGCCGATTCACATGGTGAATAAACAGATTTGCAGATATCCAATTTTATTGAAAAAAACGATAAGCCTATAGCCCATGAAAATGCCGGCGTAGCAGGGTCGAGTCATGTCTCTGGAAAGCGTTGGTTCGGCGCATATATCGTCCCCGTGCAGCTAATGCACGTGCTGACGCCGATTCACATGGTGAATAAACAGATTTGCAGATATCCAATTTTATTGAAAAAAACGATAAGCCTATAGCCCATGAAAATGCCGGCGTAGCAGGGTCGAGTCATGTCTCTGGAAAGCGTTGGTTCGGCGCATATATCGTCCCCGTGCAGCTAATGCACGTGCTGACGCCGATTCACATGGTGAATAAACAGATTTGCAGATATCCAATTTTATTGAAAAAACGATAAGCCTATAGCCCATGAAAATGCCGGCGTAGCAGGGTCGAGTCATGTCTCTGGAAAGCGTTGGTTCGGCGCATATATCGTCCCGTGCTAGCTAATGCACGTGCTGACGCCGATTCACATGGTGAATAAACAGATTTGCAGATATCCAATTTTATTGAAAAAACGATAAGCCTATAGCCCATGAAAATGCCGGCGTAGCAGGGTCGAGTCATGTCTCTGGAAAGCGTTGGTTCGGCGCATATATCGTCCCCGTGCAGCTAATGCACGTGCTGACGCCGATTCACATGGTGAATAAACAGATTTGCAGATATCCAATTTTATTGAAAAAACGATAAGCCTATAGCCCATGAAAATGCCGGCGTAGCAGGGTCGAGTCATGTCTCTGGAAAGCGTTGGTTCGGCGCATATATCGTCCCCGTGCAGCTAATGCACGTGCTGACGCCGATTCACATGGTGAATAAACAGATTTGCAGATATCCAATTTTATTGAAAAAACGATAAGCCTATAGCCCATGAAAATGCCGGCGTAGCAGGGTCGAGTCATGTCTCTGGAAAGCGTTGGTTCGGCGCATATATCGTCCCCGTGCAGCTAATGCACGTGCTGACGCCGATTCACATGGTGAATAAACAGATTTGCAGATATCCAATTTTATTGAAAAAACGATAAGCCTATAGCCCATGAAAATGCCGGCGTAGCAGGGTCGAGTCATGTCTCTGGAAAGCGTTGGTTCGGCGCATATATCGTCCCCGTGCAGCTAATGCACGTGCTGACGCCGATTCACATGGTGAATAAACAGATTTGCAGATATCCAATTTTATTGAAAAAACGATAAGCCTATAGCCCATGAAAATGCCGGCGTAGCAGGGTCGAGTCATGTCTCTGGAAAGCGTTGGTTCGGCGCATATATCGTCCCCGTGCAGCTAATGCACGTGCTGACGCCGATTCACATGGTGAATAAACAGATTTGCAGATATCCAATTTTATTGAAAAAAACGATAAGCCTATAGCCCATGAAAATGCCGGCGTAGCAGGGTCGAGTCATGTCTCTGGAAAGCGTTGGTTCGGCGCATATATCGTCCCCGTGCAGCTAATGCACGTGCTGACGCCGATTCACATGGTGAATAAACAGATTTGCAGATATCCAATTTTATTGAAAAAACGATAAGCCTATAGCCCATGAAAATGCCGGCGTAGCAGGGTCGAGTCATGTCTCTGGAAAGCGTTGGTTCGGCGCATATATCGTCCCCGTGCAGCTAATGCACGTGCTGACGCCGATTCACATGGTGAATAAACAGATTTGCAGATATCCAATTTTATTGAAAAAACGATAAGCCTATAGCCCATGAAAATGCCGGCGTAGCAGGGTCGAGTCATGTCTCTGGAAAGCGTTGGTTCGGCGCATATATCGTCCCCGTGCAGCTAATGCACGTGCTGACGCCGATTCACATGGTGAATAAACAGATTTGCAGATATCCAATTTTATTGAAAAAACGATAAGCCTATAGCCCATGAAAATGCCGGCGTAGCAGGGTCGAGTCATGTCTCTGGAAAGCGTTGGTTCGGCGCATATATCGTCCCCGTGCAGCTAATGCACGTGCTGACGCCGATTCACATGGTGAATAAACAGATTTGCAGATATCCAATTTTATTGAAAAAAACGATAAGCCTATAGCCCATGAAAATGCCGGCGTAGCAGGGTCGAGTCATGTCTCTGGAAAGCGTTGGTTCGGCGCATATATCGTCCCCGTGCAGCTAATGCACGTGCTGACGCCGATTCACATGGTGAATAAACAGATTTGCAGATATCCAATTTTATTGAAAAAACGATAAGCCTATAGCCCATGAAAATGCCGGCGTAGCAGGGTCGAGTCATGTCTCTGGAAAGCGTTGGTTCGGCGCATATATCGTCCCCGTGCAGCTAATGCACGTGCTGACGCCGATTCACATGGTGAATAAACAGATTTGCAGATATCCAATTTTATTGAAAAAACGATAAGCCTATAGCCCATGAAAATGCCGGCGTAGCAGGGTCGAGTCATGTCTCTGGAAAGCGTTGGTTCGGCGCATATATCGTCCCCGTGCAGCTAATGCACGTGCTGACGCCGATTCACATGGTGAATAAACAGATTTGCAGATATCCAATTTTATTGAAAAAACGATAAGCCTATAGCCCATGAAAATGCCGGCGTAGCAGGGTCGAGTCATGTCTCTGGAAAGCGTTGGTTCGGCGCATATATCGTCCCCGTGCTAGCTAATGCACGTGCTGACGCCGATTCACATGGTGAATAAACAGATTTGCAGATATCCAATTTATTGAAAAAAAACGATCAGCCTAAGCCCATGAAAGCGCGTAGCAGGTCGAGTCATCTCGCAAGCATTGTTGGATTCGCGATATATGTCCCGTTCTAGCTAATGCCGGCTGCCGCAGATTCACATGGTGATAAACCGATTTGCAGATATCCCAATTTTTTGCAACCATAGCCGTATAGCCAAAAATGGGTGCAGGGTGAGTCAGTCTCTGGAAGCGTTGGTTCTGGCGCATATCGTCCCTGCAGCTAGCACGTGCTACGCCGATTCCTGGGGAAAACGATTTGCCGAATATCATTTGGTGAAAAACAAACTGATAAGGGCCATAGCCAGAAATGCCGCTACCGGTCGTCATCACGTGAAAGCGGCTCCTTCGCGCCCTTTCACTCGCACATACAGCGTTCGGCGGCGCGCGGCGACTATTTCATCTCCATTGACGTCATACGGAACCTCACGGCGACGGCGACGGCAGAAATCTGCTTTGGAGTGTCCATATAATTGCTATCGCAATAAAACGATAAGACTATACCCCATAAAAATGCCGGCATAGCAGGGTCGAGTCATGTCTCAGGAAAGCATTGGTTTGGTTCGGCCCATATATGGTCCCCATGCTGCTAGTGCACGTGCTGACGTCGATTAACATGGTGAATAAACAGATTTGCAGATATCCAATTTTATTGGAATAAACGATAAGCCTATATCCAATGAAAATGCCGGCGTAGCAGGGTCGAGTCATGTCTCTGGAAAGCGTTGGTTCGGCGCATATATGGTCCCCGTGCTACTAATGCACGTGCTGACGCCGATTCACATGGTGAATAAACAGATTTGCAGATATCCAATTTTATTGAAAAAACGATAAGTCTATAGCCCATGAAAATGCCGGCAGTAGCAGGGTCGAGTCATGTCTCTGGAAAGCGTTGGTTCGGCGCATATATGGTCCCCGTGCTACTAATGCACGTGCTGACGCCTATTCACATGGTGAATAAACAGATTTGCAGATATCCAATTTTATTGAAAAAACGATAAGCCTATAGCCCATGAAAATGCCGGCGTAGCAGGGTCGAGTCACGTCTCTGGAAAGCGTTGGTTCGGCGCATATATGGTCCCCGTGCTACTAATGCACGTGCTGACGCCGATTCACATGGTGAATAAACAGATTTGCAGATATCCAATTTTATTGAAAAAACGATAAGCCTATAGCCCATGAAAATGCCGGCGTAGCAGGGTCGAGTCATGTCTCTGGAAAGCGTTGGTTCGGCGCATATATGGTCCCCGTGCTGCTAGTGCACGTGCTGACGTCGATTAACATGGTGAATAAACAGATTTGCAGATATCCAATTTTATTGGAAAAAACGATAAGCCTATACCCCATAAAATTCCGGCGTAGCAGGGTCGAGTCATGTCTCTGGAAAGCGCTGGTTCGGCGCATATATGGTCCCCGTGCTGCTAGTGCACGTGCTGACGTCGATTAACATAGTGAATAAACAGATTTGCAGATATCCAATTTTATTGGAAAAAACGATAAGCCTATACCCCATGAAAATGCTGGCGTAGCAGGGTCGAGTCATGTCTCTGGAAAGCGTTGGTAGGAGTCGAACACTCGAGCTTACGTCGGAGTCGAATCCACGACGTCTGCTGTTAAGGCCAAGGTAATAAAGGCACGTGTAATTAATATAGAGTTAATTAAGGCACTCGAACTTTCAACCATGCTTGGAGTCGATCCCATGGCCTTTGCTGTGGATTAGAGGGAAGTTAATTAAGGCACAGTTAATTGAGGTAGCGTAAATTAAGGCACTAGAACCGAGGATATTTGGGGGCGGGGAAAAGATGTAATATGAAGTAGCAACGTATTGGAATGAGAACGTCAAGTAGTTTAATGAATCTCTTGAGCGCGCATGATTTTGTCTTCACCCTCTTTGATGTATGCTAAAGTCACTGTCTCTTTTTTAAGCACCATTTATCATATTTGAATAATGTTAGCTGCACTTTGAAGAAAAAAAAGTCAAATTTTCGAAGACAACAGGATTTTGACATCGTGCTTTACAATTATGCTGACGTTGCAGGAAGTTGCGAAGCCAGAAAGGGAAGTCTGAAGTTTGATTATATTATCGCGTTTTATGCAGGCATTACGAAACAGTGAGCTCCATCTGTGAGGATGTCCAATGAGGATGAAATTGGTACGAGATACAGCACTCTGAAATATGCCATTGATGTATCGAATGATTTATTCGAAACTTAGCGAAACATGGTAATGTTTGTAATAATTTCGCACAAGCAGTAAACTAATACATTAAATTCATCCCTTTTGACACTTGTAATTATTGCAATATGTGTAAATACCATACCTGCTTTTGTAAGGAGCTATAGAGCTGCGAGTTTAATGCATTTTCCCGCAGGTATTGATGAATCTTCGTTAGAAAATTAAGGCTATCAATCAATCTATATTTTCTATGGTTTCTAAAAGTGCCTTTCTTAATTCAATAAAATTCAAGTGGGTTTAGCGTTCACGCAAAGAGAGTGTTCGTCTCGATCAAGTAACGAGCACTAGGTATAGGAGCACATCGTTTCTGCAGCACAGAGGGGGACTGCTACCTTCTCTCCTATTTTGTGTTAATCTTTAGAAGTATAATTCACCAGCCAATGGCACCACATCTACTTTTTTTTTACCCACGAGGTGCAAAAATTTTATTTTGTTTTAGAGTGGGAGAATCATGCACTGGACACAATCGGCGTTAATCACTGCCGTATATCCTACGGAGTATGATTACTTCGAGGGTTGAAGTCAGCACCACATCGTGAATGTTTACCTCACCCTGTAGCAACTTCCTTCGCTTTCAATGCCAAGCAACTCAATCGTTCCCATGGTCTTCCGTTTGACAAGTGGTACCACGTGGGGAATCACAGCGTGTTTCTCTGCTGAGCGCATTTTCAGCTAGGCCATCGCTATCTTTGCCTACGAAACGATCGTCGTCCTCGTTTTCTAACTTGGATGGCCGTTTCCTGGAAACGACAGCCATCGCGAACTTGAGTTTTTCACCGCGAACAATGAGGCATTCGGGCTTCTTCACCGCTGCGACGAGCTCTTCGCTCGACGAGAACTTCACCTTGGCATGCCCGGTGTTAGTAACCATGAGCACTCGGCCCGTAGGGAAGATGGCGGCCACCTCTGCCGCTGTCCGGGACTTTCTGGGCAATCGCTGGACGTCCAGCGTGTCAGGCAGATACTCAGGGCGAGACGCCGGGCTACTCCATCGCTCACCGCAGTACGACGCCTTTATGTGGGCCCCGTTCAACACCGTACCCTGAAGAGCCTGCGCAGCGGTGACCGCCTCTTCTTCGCTGGCGTACCGCACGAAGGCCCAAACCACACTCTGGCCGTTGTGGCCAGCACGAATTTGGACGACGCCTTTGCATATGTCCGCCACGTGAGATAACTTTGTGCCCTCGGCGAACGACGACAGCTTCACCTCGTACCGGTCGCGTAGCTCGTAGTCGATGACCTGGGACGCCGGAACGAATTCTTCTAGCCTGACCTTTCTCGAGGGCGAACAGCAAGGACTGCCCATGGTTCGGCGCTTGGACCCGATTGGTTCACGCCCCCTCGACGTCTCGATTTCGAGATCCTTGGCTGGCTTCTGGCGCTGGGCTTCACCGTCGACGTCGACCACGCCTTGACTCGAAGGACCGGCGCCGTCTTCAGGCAGGGAGTCGGCTTCGCGTTGCTCGTCGTTATTCTTCAGCGACTGCCCTCGCGTGGGCATGTTGCGGCCAACTGTGCCGCCGTCGGTCACCTGGGGCTAGTACGCCTAAAGAACAGCCAGCCAGCCTGACTGCTAGGCTTCGCGATGCCGCCCTGATGACGATGCGGATTTTATTTATTCAAAACTGGCACAAACCCACTGTCGGTGATAGGCCAGGAATCGGGTGGTGTTACCATAACTGATCGTCAGATTATCACGCATTAAATGACCATTAGATTATCAATTCGAAACACAAATACGGACAGAGAGACTAACGTAAAAATTCAGTGATTTATGCTGCTCCAGCATTTGGCACATATCCGCCAGCCGTCCTTGGTTGCATCATTGCCGAAGAACTGCAGCAACAGTTGTGTGGGCTTGGGCCTCCTTTGGTAACCCAGGTTAAGAAGGTAACCACGAGTAGAATAAGAGGACGACGAAAAAGGCAGGACAAGCCGTGAGCAGCAACTTCCAGATTAATCAGATTAATTTTTCGTAATATATGCACTTTACCTTGATATTTTGCGAAAGCTATAGCGCCAACCAAAGGACGAGTACACAACGTGACAGACGACGACAAGCGCTAATTATTTCATACCAACTAGCACAAATCACTACACTGCTGTCCCGATATATATACTTTCCGTCCAAGTTTAATCTCCCCTTCTCCGTATAGCCGCTGGCTGCTTGTCCAATTCCCCGCAGTGGGTACGCGACATCTTATAGCGAGCAAGCAAAAGCCACTTCCAACTACATTTATCTTCTGGTCGACGTTGTACACAGCAAAAAATCGCTATGACACATTATGCATCCGCGTGCCCTCCGCTTGTGTATCAGCAAACGAGCAACAATTTTGGTAGTGTTACACGTGCCCACTGAACACTAGACGTTTTGTAGCCGTCTTGGACCAGCCTAAATGAACTAGAACGTCTACAACTATTCAAGACGTCTACAAAACGTCATTTTATGTACGTCTTGAGGACGTCCTGCGAAAGACGCCTGGAAGGCATCTTGTTCAGCAGTTCTAAGCTATCATCTTGCTAGGACGGCTACAGAACGTCATCTTATGTAGGTCTTGAGGACGTCCTGCGAAAGACGTCTAGAAGGCATCTTGTTAAGCTGTTTTAAGCTATCATCCTGCTAAGACGGCTAGAAAACGTTTTGTAAAAACGTCTCGAAGACATCTGAGCGGATCCTTATCCGATATATGTATAAAATGTGCATTTCGGTTCTTTCTGCTGCTTTATACGGTTGTTGGATAGTCTAGCACTCATACCGGCCACACAGCCGGTACTTAAAAACATGTACATGCACTGCCTTTCCTTTGGTCTGTCATTTTAACATCTTGTAAGCTGTACATTTCATTAGCTGCACATGTGTCGTTGTACTGTATGTCCAGAAATACGTTCGCCTTTGTCTATACGTATTCACGAAGAAAAAAAACATGAAGCAAACGTAAACAATTGTGCTAGATTGAAGTCAGCATACATTACAAGACCTAAGGCCTCTAACCACAGTCAAATAAGAAAACAAAAAAAGTCAAAAATAAATCCAAGGATTGTACGTGCCTAAACTATCAAGCTGACCGTAGGTGGAGACTCCGGATTAATTTTGACCACCTGGCAGCTTTAAGATACACATCATTATAAGTACACGATCGTTGTTGCGTTTCACTCCTATCCGATAACCGCGATCTCGAGCTCAGCAGCGCGATGCTATAGCCACTTAGCTACCGCGGCGGGTAACTGAAAACGTGTGCCTACGCCGAGCATGCTGCGTAAATTTAGTGTGAGCGTTAGTTTCAGATAGATGAATCGATGAGCCCAACGATATATTTTTGTGGCAGAAGATCGCGCGCTGTAACTCGGGTTTCTACCTGTGCGGTTTTCTGCAGGCTGTCACAATCGACGTTTTTCGCAAGGTGCTAGTTCAACCTCCACGCTAGCGCGTTACTTGGCAGTTTTTCACTCCTACCGAAATCTGCACATTGAGCTGCATCACAATTCCGCTGTCATCTCTTCAGTCAAGTAGTAAAAAAGCTAGAGTGCATCCGAAGTTCATAAATTACTTATAACGCTTTTCACCGTCGTGAACTCCGAAGTTGTGAAACTGAGTCATTCATTTCAACGCTTTTTCAAATTAAATACCTATATACGCTCAAAAGCTATAGCTAAAATTGGCGCTATAAATAATGATGCGCACTTTGGGCGGAGAGCAGCATATCATGAATTTCATCTAGACGCGTTCGTTTTGCCCAATTATTTGCAACCACGGCACGGCGATTTTAGAAGTGCATCACATATTATAGTAGGCGTTTCCAGAAATTTTAATACTGCGACGTGTATTTGCGACGTATTTGAAATGTTTTGAATGACCTTGCTTTGTATATGTACTTGGAATATTTTTCACAATAGAAGCGCGAACGTAACAAACTCGTAACTCTGCACCAAGACCGATATTGCAGTTACCAGGACTGAGCAGGGTTGGTCAGCAGCTCAGTACAGCCATATACAGTGGATGCATGGCGGGGGGGGGGGGGGGGGGGTGCTTATGTAAGCGTCTACCTTGATTAGAGCGCCTAAAGCGGGCAAATTTGCGTTAGAAATAAGTTTGTAGTCCACGTGCACTTATCACAACGTTTAAAAGAGCTCTGCAACAAAAATAATCACATTCGATAGTTAGTGGTATCTTTCAAGAGCCGCGTATACTTAGTCTATTTTGTCTGCTTTGGATGTGTTATTACGTGCATTTTACAAAATTGCGATATCGTTTAGTATTGCTATGTCGCGGAGTTGTAAACTTGATACTTAGCAATTTTCTACACTCTTTTGAAAGACAGCGCCGACATTAAATCAACACCTGCTTCCAGCACATACTTGATTTTATATTTTATTTTAAATGCAAAAAACGTCATCGAAATAGGTGTAGCCATTGCTGAGAATGTCGATTTCACCATTTCTATGTATCCGGAGCTAACGCTGCAAGCATTGCGCATTTCAGTGCGGGCGTTCTACTTGAGCGCGTTTCCGGAGTTTCCTTTCTCCGTGCTAACAAAATTTCGCGGTCTGTTTTGGAAAATGGCGTCTGTCGCTCAACACAACGTTTATAGATACTTTTTTGTCTATAAATGTTGGCTCAACAAGCCTCGAACAGTGGAAACAATTGAGTGGAGCCGTGGATTGCGCAATCGGTACGTACCATCAGCCCCGACACGCGAACAGTGCAGATAAAAACTCGTAGGTCATATTCGGTTCTGTGATTTCCATGCGTTTGTTGACACGCTACATTGCTAATCTCGCGACGCTGTTTTTTAGTTTGGCTTCGGGTGCTGATAGTACGTACTTTTGCGTGATTTTCCGTTATTCACAGGCACTGCGAGTTGGTAAATACTACGAGGTGTCCCTCACGGGAAGGCATGGCCTTCGGATGTCGTCCTAATTCTCTGGTTGTAGAGACAACTCGCGATATACGAAAACGCCACAGTTTTAGCGCGGTATGCTTTTACGGACGGAACAATTTAAAGAATATGCAACTACGGACAAATGCTACGGTCAATAGGTCACGCTATACGCGTGACCATTTAGTTGCAGTCGGTTGGTTTGGGCTTTCATGCACATTTTCCCCAATGAATGGTCTCATTTCAAGGTTCTGTTACTTCCGCTTCGAGACGCGACTGCTTATCAAGCTCGCGAAGCGAACGTGCAAAGTATATATCGTAATGAATGTTCTACAATAGCATATTTAACGCTTTGACTGGGAATAAGCAGTATTGTCAGTTTGTTTTCGAAGGAATATTTAAACAGTTTTTTTCTCATTTTTCTGAGGTAGAATTTTTCTCCTGCACAAAACCCAATAGACCTTGTGTGTGTTGCAGACTTTGTATCCTTACTGCATCTGTATTAACCCTCACATTAAAAGGTAATTGCATATTTCGCTTACTTCATGTGCATCGAATTATTTTTGTTTATGCTGGTTGTAACATATCGCAGTACTCTAATAAACTACTTCGCCATAAACATCCTTGCCTTTTCTTGCTTCTCTGTCTCTACTTCCTGCAAAACACATGCAATAATGCGAAAAGCAGGCAAACACCTTGTTTTTATAAGGAGTAGTTGTACTCCTTATGGGAGTTGTACTCATTTATAAAGAATAGTTGTACTCCATATAACTCATTAAACAAAAGCAGATCAAAATTGTGCAGTGAAGTCAGTCGGTTGCATTCCTTCGTGTGAATGATAGCATCTTTTCAAGTGTGGGATGTACACAGCACATAAAGTGTGCAGACTCATCACGAGGCATAGGTATTGCCCATCAAGATGGAGGCAATGTTGCTAATGAGTCTGCACTTACATGTATTACTCAGTCGAGCTTGCTCAGAGTCATATTCACCAAAATTCTACTTATCCGAGCTTTCTCCGACTCATATTCACCAAAATTATACTTGGCCGAGCTTGCTCTGATTCATATTCACCAAAATTATACACAACTGAGCTTGCTCTGACTTATATTCATCAAAATTCTATTCAGGCGAGCTTGCACTGAGTCATATTCACCAAAAATCTACATGCCGAGCTTGCTTTGACTCATATTCACCAAAATTACACTCAGATGAGCTTGCTCTGACTTGTAATGGGTAGTGTATGCCGTTTCTAGCCATATCAATGAAGCTAAGCAACGTTTCGTTGGATAGTTGACATCGGAAGGAGAGAGACCATCTGGATTGCAATATGACCTAATTTTAGCTTCAAGAGACTATTTAAAATGCCATCTTTGTGCTAGTGCTTCCCCTAGCTGACAATAGATTAGGTGTTGAACTAAAGTTTGGAGAGGTCATGTCCGTTGTACTTTAGTATGTATATATTCACAGCCACCATGTTTATTGCTTATTTGTTTCTTCACTTTTTTTCCTCGAAGTGAAGACTTGGTAACCTTGTGGAATACATTTTGTGTTGAAATAACCTATGTCGTGTTCAAATTTCACGTCCTCTGCACTTTAGTCTAAGTTTATTTTCATTGTGACTATCTTTTGTGAATACTATAAATACTGTAAAACAAAACTTAGGGCTTAATTAGTAAATACGGGCGACTAGGAAAGGCCATGCCTTAGTTTACCAGTAGATGGTTAAAGCATTTTAGGACGTTTTCAAGACATCCTCAAAGCGACCAGCAGAACATTTTGCAGCCGTTTTCAAAACGCTCCCAAGATGTCTTGCAGGACGTCTTCTAACCGTCATTAAGACGTCTACAAGATGTCTTGTATAACGTCTGATATCCGAAATGTGGCGGTGCATTAGACGGTCTTAGAGACGGCTACAAGACGTTTTAAGACATCCGACAAAATCTTGGTAAGATGTCCTGAAGTGTTTAATATCTTGCCAGAACCTCTCCAAGACGTCTTGTAAACGTTTAAAATGGTTTTCAAGACGTGTTGTTTATCTTGTCAAGACGTCTTGAAGACGGCTTATAGACCAATGTGTCTTCAGTGGGAGACATGCATCAAACGGCAATTTTAATTTACCTACATGCTGTAATTTATATGGAAAGCGAATAATTGAATTTCGCGGGACACAAATTTGGAATCAACTACCCCTAGAAGTTTAAGCAGCACGAAACTTTAAATATAGTGCAAAAATATTTACAGTCCTTTTCATTTGCTGTCGTCAGTGTATTCAAGTTATTGTTCCGGTTATATTTTGTAATGATGCGAGTATGGAAATGCCTATACTCGGGTACAACTGTACAACCTGTTCACAGCGCAGCGCAATGAAGACAAATGCACCACTGGTTGACTGGCCCTTCACATCTTTATTAATCTGTTCGTACATACGCAGGTGGCGAAAGCGGCGGGAGCTTACTGGTGCTTTTGCAGACACCTTGACACTGTAGTTCAATGTCGTTCTGTGTAGTGTTAAAGCCTGCGGATCGCAGACATGCCATAAATGCCTGTGTCTGCTGTTCGCTTCAGGCTGATGAAAGCAATATTTTCTCTTCTGCTTCCCTGCCAGCAATTACCTTAAAATGCCACTTGCAATATGCGTGGACCCTATCACATACGGCGAACTAACTCATGAGTCGACTCACTCAGATTCACTCAGACTCTCACCGACCTGTGAGTCCGAGTGTGAGCGCGCCCGGGTAAGTCTGCTTTTGGTAAGTGAGCGAGCAAACACCTCCCGTGTCGTCATTTCGTGCTTTTCTTTCCCTGTCCTCGTCTTTTATCAGCGGTCAACATGGCACAACATGACATGCAGTAAACACCAACTAGGCCAAACTCATTGCATTCTACCGGTGCTAACATATGGGGCAGAAACTTGGAGGTTAGGAAAGAAGCTCGAGACCAAGTTAAGGACCGCACAAAGAGCGATGGAACGAAACTTGTTAGGCCTAATGTTAAGAGACAGGAGGAGAGCGGTGTGGATCAGAGAGCAAACGAGGATAGACGACATTCTGGTTGACATTAAGCGGAAGAAATGGAACTGGGCAGGCCATGTAATGCGTAGGATGGATAACCGGTGGGCCATTAGGATTACAGAATGGATACCAAGAGAAGAGAAGCGCAGTCGAGGACAGCAGAAAACTAGGTGGGGTGATGAAGTTAGGAAATTTGCAGGTGCAAGTTGGAATCAGCTTGCAAAGGACAGGAGTGATTAGAGATCGCAGGGAGAGGCCTTCCTCCTGCAGTGAACATAAATATAGGCTGTTCATGAGGCCAAACTCAAGTTTCTCTGGAGCAACAGCGAGTCTCGCTAGGTCTGATTTAGGAGAGTTCGAGTCCGAGTGAGCCTGATGAGTTAAATGTATAGTGAGTTTATGTCTGAACTAATCATCCAAGTCTGCTTTTGGTCAGTTTGAGTCCGAGTAGGCTTCGTGTGTCGGATTTCTGGCGAGTCTGACTCCGAGTGAGACCAGTTGAGTGATTTCGGCGATTCTGAGCCAGATTGAACCTATATATATTTTGTGAGTGAGTATGGTTGAGTTCTGTTTATTTTGCCGACCTATGCGCGTGATATTACAGGGCCTCTGTTTCTTTGGAACAATAAACCTCGTGAGCCAAAATCAAAGCAATCGGCCACACACTTTTCTGCTCTCGAAGGGAACCGTATTTTATATTAGACATTTCTGGATTTTGAGCTATACATTGTGCATCTGAACCCTGATTTGCCAAGTTCCCCGTCATTATTGTCAACAATGTTCAGCTGTAGCGACGTGCGACGTCTGGTCACGAATGTACATTGAATCCCTGCTGCCTGGCCTGATGTTGACACTGTCTTGGCATGTCGCTCGTCGTGACTTCTTCCAGCGTTTCTTGTAGGCGTGCACGATACAGATGGCGAAGAATGCCACCGACAATGACACCAGTGCGCAGGTGATCAGCACGAATCGCAGTGTTGGACTCCATTGGTCGTGCTGTGCAGTCCTCTTCGCGTCTGCAAAGGAGTTGCCAAATTTGTAAGCACATACATGAAACGCTAGCAGAATAGTGTGAAGTAAGATGTGTTTTTTCGAGGAATAGCTCTACTACTCCGAGTAAAAACCCAGAAAACGCCTGGTTCCGTAAATATGACCTTCAAGCTCAGCCAAGGTCAAATTGGGACTTAGCCTGCCTAATGCGTTTTGGACACGCGCGCGCCTCGGGGCAACAGCAAACAAAAATAATAAAGGTCCCAGGGCATTCATTTTTATATAAAATGGCTTATATTGCTATAGAAAAATTTATTGCAAGCAATACATTTGTGTTTAAAAGGGAAGCCGACGTTAAGGGGATCGATGTAAGCTTGGTCTTTGCAAGCTGGCTTTCCCACATTGTATGTTGCAGTGAAGCCTACTAAAAGAAAAATGCGCAGGCGAAGCTCTTCCTTTTTTTTTTTGGTCAGCTATTTAAATAAAATTCAATCATATTATCTCGAACTATTTATTACACTATAAATAAGCATATTAAATAACCCACAATAATTATAGTAGCTTCTTTCATATTTTTCTTTATTGAAGGAACAAATCGCAGACTACAACAAAATTATAAAGCAGTGCCGGAGACGTAGACAGCGGAACGAGACAATAGGCCGGTACGCTTCTGTTTCCTGTTTGTACTGCCAGAACCCATGCCCTTTTTACCCCTTTTCATGTTTTCTACTTTTTGTTTTCACGTGCAGTTTGTTTTATGTCCGCCAGGTGGCGTTTTTTGAAAGGTTTATATTTCGCTTTTCTTGAATAAACTACAGTTGATAGGCTCCGAACCGTCCTGTTGTTTCTTCTGTCTGCGTGCCTGGCGCTGTTTTATAATTATGTTACTACATCAACTCGCCCAGCTCTCCCTACTTTCAGACTACATAACTGTTTCATTCCTACTTTTGTCTTAAATGACGAAAGTGATAAGCGATAAGAGATAAGATAAGACAATGTGATAAGCGAAGGACATGTAACAGCTTAACCATAATTTTAAGTTACAAATGAATAAAGACCAGAAATTTACTGCAAAAGAAGGTAAACAACGACAACAACAAAACAGCGTTCGGACTCGTGGAAGAATCAAAGCAAGTACAAGGCTGCTATGTTGGCCTCGTGCACCTTTTTATTTTTTCGTTGCCACGTACGTGTTCGTATCATTTCTTTGTAGCTTCTGTGCTTCCCGTACAAGCTTAATCTTCATCTGTCACAAATCCTTGACTTATCGCAATGTATACACGCACAACGTGTACAGCGATACCAACTCGTATTTTTTTTGTCAGAATCTTTTACTGGTATGCCATAAAGAGCGGGAGACAGTAGAATGTGTACGAACCAGTCCCGTTCATTGCACACGAAGAATTCGCAGGTTAATCTCTCCTTCAATGAAATCAGCTAGCCAAGGTGTAACGTGGATTCAGTCGTTTGTCCCGATGAATTATTTCGCAAAAAATAACCGCACCCCCTCCAGGTGAAAGCGCGGATAGGTGACCATTAGAGTTACGGTACTATATGGTACCCAGTTACCATCTCCCTTAGATGAAGTCGTAGTATACAAATTTAGAAAAAATGCGACTGTCGCGCACGAGGAGACATGGTGACGTAAGCTTATGAGCTTACCTCGGAGACAGAATAATAGCGCGAGCAAGTCAAAGACAAAGAAAACGATAGGACAGCGCTCGTTCCGTCATTTTTGTTTCTTTTGATTTTTGCTCGCGCTTTCATTGGTTATCGCGGGTCACCAGCTTGTCCAAAACAACACTTAGCTTAGACAATCTACATATTAACTGCACGTCAACCGTGGGTTAGGAATATATACACCGGTTGTTTTATTTTAGACCATACAGAATTTTTTTTAAATCACCTGAGGCATACAACATAATTCTAGTCATTGAGATAGATTACTCAAGAAGCCGGGTGTTGTTCTCACAGGAAATCAAATTAATAGTTAACTAATGAACAAAAATACTAATTAACAATTTAAATTATTACTTTGAGGCACATACTGCAAGTTGCGGATTGCAGCCAGCGAGCTCGCAAGGCCTATCTACTTGGAACTAATTTTCAGGATGTCACCAGTTTCGAGATATTTATCCCAAAAGTGTGCGACCAAATACATCGGCGTTCCAGTTACTTTTGTGCTCAAGGCAAAAAAAATGTTTTGTTAAAAAAAGTAAATAGAACAATTATGCATTATTACTGAAACCTTGAAGGTGTATAACTCAAAACCCATGCGAGCCTCAGAATTGGTTTGAAGTGGATATGCCTTGCAAACTCACCGGTTACAATTCGGCAATTTTAATATTTACCGTGAAGTAAGTAATGAAACAGTTAATTAGTAAGCTTTGGTTAATTAGTCGATTATGCATTTCGATTTATCGTGCGAACAATGTCCAACTTAAGGATTGCAAATACGCTATCTGACACAGGCAATTTTTAAGAATTCTGTACAGTATAAAAAAAACACCCGTATTTTTCACTAATAACCTTGTTGAATACGAACAACTTATCTGTTAGGACAGGACAAAGTGGTGTTTTTGTTTGCTTCGTGTCATGATCCCGCCATGGCCCAACGAATCAGATATTGGCCGCGCAATGGCAGCTGCCTGGGTACGTGCAGTCTTTGTCGAAGATGTACAGGCTAGTCCGCGTATTTTGTTCACCTGTGCAATGCGATTACAGTGGCGCTCCTGACACCCAACACCACTGGAAAGCGAGAACGAGGGTATTTTTTTTTTACATTTTCCATGTGTTGGAAGTTATGGCATACCGCAACTGCTATAAACAGCCTGCAGTCAGCCAGATGGTCGCCGGCATCATGTCCCGTATACTTTTAACAAAGAGTGTACGTCTTTTCTTGTGTTGCCGAAGGAATTTTGTTTCTGTGTGAATACGGGGAGATTTCTGATCGCTGCAGCCAAGCAGAGACGCGCCCGTGTTAAAAGAGGAATAATAATTCGAAAGAAAAAAGCCCGAAGCTATATGCTTTAGGACTTGTTTAAAATATATCCTTATAACTTGGCAGAGTACATATATAATCACAACTATTCCGCGATAATTACTAGCTACGTTGTAGATGTTTACATCCAGCACAGTACAAGCTTTTCCAGTACAAACTTTTCTTGCTCTATAGTCGCAGCACAGTTAAGCATTGAAGACGTGAAAGTTATTATTGTAACTCCAGAACTGGCGCCCCCTAAAGAATGTTTTCTTGCCGTTAGGCCAAATTAAGCTACTAAACAACGATAAAAAGTCTTTTTACGCATGCCGTTCATTTCATGGCTTCAAAGAAAGTGCAGAAAATCTAAGCTGGCAATATGCATTCGAGGCGAAATGTGGCAAACGCTACGTGGATGCTTCTAGCTGCTCGTTATCTGTCTTGTCCCTGTCTGCTGCGATCTTCGCCATAATTTTCACAATAGAGCTAGCGCGGTTTCATTTCTTTCGTACGGTGCTATGCTGCTGAAGAAATTGAATTTTTTTTCTTTCAAATCTTGATTCAGGTCCTTAGTTACAAATCGAAGGTGCGGATTTCCGAAGCATTTCGTTCGTGTGTTCTCTTTGTAGCAGACCGGCGATTTCGGTAGCATATAACTGCTTACTGATGTCACGAAATGTCTTTACGCGTGGATGGCTGCGTAGAGTTTACTGTGGTAGACTTTCTAGTTCACCACATTGTGTGCGCAGTATGTCCTTGAATGATCGCTGTCAACTAGAAGGGGGTTGGGGAAGGGATATCTACTGCGCACAAAGACATGAACGCGAGCTAGTGAGATGACCGTTAAAACATCTCACCTTCACGTTCCTTCAGCGTCTGGGCCGGACTAAGCGTGCGGACGTAAGTCCGGTAGCTGGCTTCAGGAGTCATTCGAACCACGACCAAGTAATCCGTAGAAGGCCGCAGTCCAGTGACGAACATTGGAGCGCTCCAATCGGCGCTCCAGAAGCTCCGTTCGGAGTGGTTCCTCCTCTCGGAGTCAAACACCTCCACCAAAACTCGCCGGTACTGTCCTGACGTCGTCTCGTTCTCTTTAACAGGCGTAGAGCAGACCAGCGAAAATGACGTATCCGTGTAATTACCCACGACGCACATGATGCCGGACGACGAGGCTTCGCCTGCAAGCACGAAGGTTGGGGCTTAGTTGGTATCTCTTTCATAAATCTACCTATCCTGACTATAATTAACAACGAAAGAAGGCTGCGCGAACAGCAGTTGAGAAGAAAATGGTGTTGTTCCAAGTTTCCCTGTCGCGCTGTCAGTAGTGGTACGGGCTACTTAAGTAGGCCATATCTGCGCTTTTTACAACTTGTGGTCGCGTGTTGTGGGCGTAATACGGGGTTTTTCAAGGTCTGACACGCTCATGTACGCACGCTCGAACACAGTACAATAAAGAAAGGCTTTATTGCCCACGTTTCTTCGCCGCGCTGTTAATTTGCGCTTCGTCGATCTTGTGGCCGCTTTTTAGGGACGTGATAATGGGTTCGTACAGGTCTGACTGGCTCAAACACGCACAATCGAAAAAAAGTGGCGTGTGCTTGTTCCTCATTGTCATCCCTTCGCTTTAGAAATTACTTTGTAAAATATTATAGAATACATACCGCAGCGCGCTCTCCTATTAACTAATGATTTTTACCTACGAAACCTGCACAGCCACCTGTGATAGACATCGTAGTGGGTTGCCCGAATTTACTTTGGCTGCGTCAGGTTCCTAACATGCATCTGTTTTTCTTTATGTTTATTTTTTAAATTTTTGGTTCCGCCATCGCAACGCTATTCTAAAGAAAACATCTGTCGACACAGAATCATATTGAACCAATAAAATCAATCGCAAACGTCGAGCTCTTGTATCGATTTCAGAATGTTGATGCTGTTGAAGACGTACATCAAGAGTATTCTGACAATGTATTCAATGAATAAAAGAAAAAGTCACTTTATACCTAGAGGCACGAACTTGAAGCGGCATCGCCTTCTCTGTATTCCTACGGAGTTCTCGGACCAGCATGCGAGGGCAGCGTTGAATAGCGAAGCGTTGGCGATGATTTCCAGGTGATTTGATTTCGTCACTTGCGGATTCGGAACGTGTTTTTTGTCCACTGTCTGTAGATCGTGCTTCACGCGCTCCGGAACTTTGCTGGCGTTTTCGATGAGCCAAAAATAGCGCAGGCCATCACGAGGGTTAGCCCGAACGTTGCAGGTAACGTTGATGGTCGCGTTTCTTTCCACTTGTATCGTCTGCTCTGCGTCTGGATCACATCTCGGCGAGTCTGAAATTGCAAAAAGATGAAACTTGCGTAGAAATAAAGTGCAGTTGTTTCTAACGACATGCTTCCTTACCTAACCTTATGAATAATGCCCTCTCTCCACATCTCTTGCATACTCGTATTATAACCAATCCAACCCAACTGTGCGGCTTAAAGATTCAAAGCAGCGCACAGGCTAAGTGACCCGCCGTAGTTTAGGTATCCGGAATGATTTTGACAACCTGCGGTTCTTTGACGTGTACCGAAATGTAAGCACATGAACGTTTTTTGCGTTCTGCGCCCACCGGTATGTGGCCATGCGTGTGACTGGGCTAGTTGGTAATTCATTATAAACTCAACGGAATAGAGGACGTAGGATTGAAAGAACTAACGAACGAACACGGCGCTTGTGTTCGTTCATTTTTCCTTTCTGTCCTCCTACCACTATTGTGCAGCTTTTATAATGGTATACGGCCACCGCGGTCGGGAATCGAACCTTCTACCTAGTGCCTAAGCAGCACAACGCCACGCATACAACATACCATATTAAACGCAAACACAATATATTCTGGACGCATAGAAAGGTCGTTCGCAGCAAAACTTACGTTGAGTAGAACGCACAATCTGCATCTGCACATTTATAAGCACACACACACAATCTGTCATACAAGATATTTGTTTCCTTTCCATACCCTCACGCTCTTGTCCGAATGGCTCACTCTTAAACGGATGGCACGCCCAACCGCAAAATCACGTTGAAACGCGAACGACACACAAATGGCTTGATTCACCATGCGAGTGCTTACATTGAACACGAAGATGGAACGGTGCGCTTTCGACGTAGTCGTCCCCTGTTTTGGAGATCCTACACGTGTAGCTTCCAGCGTGACTCGGGGTGACGCGCTGGATGACGAGGTATCGCGACGTTATCAGCGTGCCTTCAGCCGGAGCGGGTGCCAGGTCACGCCCCTGGTGGCGCCAGGTGACGTCGCTGACTTTAGACGCTGCCAGGACTGCACACTCCATGTAGACGTCGGTGCCCTCAGTAATATGGCTGGCGTTGAGCCCGGCTCCTAGCTTGAGGTTAACTTCCGGTTTATCTGCATCAGTATTTCCACATAGGAAAGAGAAGTGGTCGTAAAAGGAACGATGGGCTAACCTCCTATCAACGCTGAAAGCATTAAACAATAACGGAACGAAAAACAATGTAGAACGGGCCAAAACATTAGGCGTGACTCGTAATTTCCCAAAGATTGGCAGAAAACGAAGGACCTGCACGCAGCAACCGACAATGAACTGGGTAATACTACTCCTTTCCTTTTGGGAAAAAAATAAAAATACGCGCTACAAAATTATGTTTTCAGAACAGTTTCTAAGGAAATGGTGCGGAATTTATACTGCACTCGTAAACTTCTGTGGCAATAATACAGAAATTATAGCAAATTTTTAAAATGCACAAAGAAGCAATTGATTACAGACCTACTGGTGGCACGAAACAAAGAAGAAAGGATGCTTGAAAGAAATTGTATAAATTTCTGGCACTGAGTAACGCTGTTTTAGTCTAATTAGAAATCTCATGTCTCACTCACCGGATAGATTAACGGCCAAGTAGCGACTTAAAATGGCACGGCCACGCCGCAGACGATCGTTGGTAGCACGACACTCGAGCAGCTTTCCCGCGTGTTTTAGAGGCGGCAGGAAGAAGCACGCTTGTCGTTACGTTGCCGTCAGTGCGAGTGGTGCTGAGGTGCTCGTCCAATGGGCGACCATCCAGGAGCCACGTGACGTTGGCGTGTGGACGGCTGCCGGTCACCGCGCACTCGAAGCTACGAGGTGCGTAGAAGTCCGGTGTCAGATCCCCTTGCGAATTCTTCGTAGATAACGGAACAGAAGCCTCTAGGCCGTAGGAATAGGCTGCGTCAACCGGCCGAGCCGATAATGGAGACGAAGGCTCGCTTGAAGACGTGGTCGTAGCCATAGCCGGAGCTACCATGTACCAACCGGAGGCCGTTCTCTCGTCGTAAGACCAGCTCCACAAAGCAACCTTTGTAGGAGACACTGAAAAGACCGGCGTAAGAGTACGAATATAGGCAGGGTTTGTGAGCCGTTATGACGTATGTGTCGTTCGTATGTCAACAGTTTCGTCCGTGGAATTAACAGTCAGTCAATGCCGTACGAAAGTTCTAAGATAACATGTAGAAAGATGCACTATAAGGGCTAAACAGTGAAAGTTTGCTTTGTCGTGTTTTGTAAACGATTACAACATTGTAAGTGAACGTGTCGAACAAGACAAATAACGGTGCGAAAGAAATGAAGGAGGCAACAAACTTTACAAAATTCTTGAGCAAGAGACACGTGATAGCGGCGCTGCCTCCTTTGATGGTTTTAGCCTTAGTGGTGCAAAACACAAAGCACTGAAATTATAAAAAATAATAGTTTTGCCCAATCTTGAAAGAGATACACGAAGAGGCAGTCGAATGTGTTATTTGCGTGCCGTTTGAGTTCGTAGCATGTTTCCCACAACCAATCTACCCGGACTTCGTCCTACTTTCGTGTTGTTCATTTAAACTAGAGCATACAAAGGAAAATTATTTCAACGAGAGGCTAGGGCTTTGTTCGGCACATCCCTTGTTATGACCCTTTGTCTATCTCGCGCAAGTTACGATGAAATAGTGCACTGATGCTCACTGTTAACTGAACCACTTAAAAAGACAGCTGTGGAACTTATGAAAATACAAAGTGTTTCTATCATTGTAAGCATGTGGGAGAAGTACGTTCGCCTTATAACAGCACCGGGAGACTGATTCCCGGCGCTGATCAAGCTTACCTGCTTAGTGTATCGCCTTTCTAATATATTGTGTGCGTAATACATGCAAAGCGACATTCGTAGGTCGTAATGAGCCAAATTGTTATGTGAGCTATGTTGTTATCATGCAACTTGTATTATTTATTTATATTACTTATTAATTAATAAATAATATAAATAAATAATACAAGTTGCATGATCCCTACCTTAACGAACAAACACCATCTAAAGCTCTTTGAATGACCAATTATCTCAGGTGGTACTCGTGTAATATGTAACAGTTTCACGAGGCTAAATATTTAGAAAGCGGCTGAATTGTGCGCATCACACGAATTGCTTTCGGCAGTCACACGTACTTACGATACATGTCCAAGAGCACCCAACTCTCGGCGGGCATTGAGACGTCGCTCGTTGCCAGGCAGCTGATGTTGGCAAACAGGTGCTCTCGACGCAGAGGACCCAGTGTCAGGACAATCATCCTTCGGCCTCCAGGTGTTGACACGGTACCCAGTGGCGAGTCCAGTGGTTCACCGTCGCGCCGCCAAGCTAGCGTCACCTTGTGGTCGGCTGCGAAAACAATCGCAAGCCTACAATGCACGTCGAACCACGCGGATCACTCGCACATCTGTGACGCTGAGTGGACGTGAAATCACTTTCCCAAGCACTGAGCTTTTCGTACTTGTTTCATTAGACATGTCAACAAATATAGCGCAGTGAGCATTAGAAGAGATTCAACAGTTATGCAGAACCAGTCATAACGTGTCGCTGCTCCTGAATAAGATCACGTCACGTTGATAACTGCCGTTCGTATTGAACTAACGCTCCAATTAATGCGATTTTATGGTTTCCATCTGTAATGCTCAAATAAAAACGCACAGAAATAATTTAATCCGCCAACAAAGTCTTTGGGCGTATTGTTACCTTGAAGTACGGCATCGTGTAGAATTGCAAGCTAGTTCTCTTCGGCGGCTTCTGTTCATGTGAGGCATTAGTGATTAAAGTTACGATATTTTTTTCTGAAATGCTACACTTCAACTGAAAAAAAATGTACGTTCGATTTTCATCATCGCCATGTAAGGGACATCGTGAAAGTGCTGAAAGGTACTACAATTTGCGCACCATTGCACACTGTCGTTACGTACGTTGTCATTTACTTCTTTTGGAACATGTAAAAAATGAAGGATGTTGCTGAAGGAATTCCATAAACATTTTAAGCGGGATTAGCTCATTAAGCCTTCAAATTCTTTGTTGCTGTTTCTGTAATCATAAATGTGAGGTCAGAACTAATTGCCGTGAAATGGTGTTACCTCTGAAACTCGCATAATATCTCATAGAAGTGTACTGGCATGGAGTTTATGCTCAAAATATTGCAGCGCACCGGTCAGACCCTAAGCAATTGGTGTCAGGAAAACTTAAATTGGGTCACATTCTGAACAAAGACGATGGTATGGAAGTACCTGAGCGAAGTATCACTGCATTTGTAATGCTGTAAGCGTGCGAGACTCGCATGACCCTTTGGCAAAGTAAGCATCGCTTAACCTTTGAGACGGAAAGTCAAAGGGTTAGCACTTACTGGCTGACACAGAACATGTCAAGCGTATGATGTCACCCTCCGAGTATGGTCCCGCCGTTGAGTTTAAAATGACGCCCCTTGAGTCCATCAGGACAGGTGGTTCTTGGGGAACTGAGAGAAAGCAAAAAAAAAAAGTTATAACTGAAATAATGAGAGAAGGGGACTTTCATTTCTCTTTTTTTTTCTGAGGGAAGCTTCGTTGGGAACGCCCGAGTATCCGCCAGAAGTGACAGGTTATTCTGGTAGATACTGACAGATTAGTACGAAGTGAACCACTGATTAAATGAAGGCCAAGAAACTTTAGTTAATCTTTTTCGGAACGACAAGCTTTAAATTGAACGTGATATCAGATTAATAGGTGTCTAAAGGTGTTTATTTCGAAGAGCTCGGAGCAGCGCAACGTCGACGGGCAGGGCAGTCACAGCTTCCCAGCACGAGAGCCGTTGCTGAGCGAGAGCGCTCGAACCCACTAGCGTTTAGAGCCAGTAGCGCTGAATCTACTAGCGTCTCTCTTCTTCCCTACAGGTGATAAAACTGACAAAGCTGTTGAATTGCGGACCCTATTCATGATCGTACAATACATTGGCCGTAGCTAAGAAAGCAATAACCATGGGCTAGCTGGAGTACGACCACTGACACATTAAGAATTGCTCTATACCGAAACTTGGCGAATATTCTGCCTCATAACTTCGATTTTTTTTTCAGCGGCATTTCTTACGCACTCTTCGCTTTGGTTCTAACGCGCGGTGCACAGTCAATACCAGACAAATCTTGCACAAGAAACATAGCGAGATATGTTTATGCGTCTGTGTAAGCACTGTACTTCAAAGCCACCACAGCCTCTTTGACGCCAACCAAACGTCCCTTCTAGCTTACGTTGCATAAGGTTTGTTAATATGATGCTTATGCAACCAGCAAGCTTGAATACATTAAGCATAGTGAGCAGGACGGAGGGAGAGGCAAGCTTTAATGATATGCTGAAGATGTAGTGAAAGGAAATTCATCGGACTAAAACATCGGGCATATGTCTTATACAGAAATCAAAACCAGACAGTGGTTCACAGAACAATAAAAACTTGAACTGATCAATAATGTTGAAACAAGGAATGTCATTGTTCTAATAGTGTTAATCACATAAATAGAAGTTGTCGCTCCCTGTTACATTTGTTCGCTCGAAAGCTGTGCTTTGCAGACTTTCTCTTGCTCCTGCAGCCGCTCCGGCAGCCTCCTGGGGTGTAACTTCGACGCATGTTGCGTCAGAATCGATGCACATATGAATCATCGCCGGTTTAGAGCGCAGCTTTTAGGCACCCGTTTCTGCGTCGAACGTCGGCATTCCCGGCGTAACCGAGCGAACGAGCGCAGCGGATCAAAGAGCGAACGCGGAGCACAGCGGGGGATGAAAAAAGCGGCGAGAGCGAAGAGGGCGCGATGAGGAGGGTGCAGTGGTAGCATGAGGAGGAAAACGGAGGAGGAGGAGGGTATGGCGAAAGCGTGAGAAGCAAAGAGTAGTGCCGCTCAAGACGCTCTGCGGTGACGACCGCGACGAGATGACGCCCAAGTACGGCGCGCCGTCGTCTGTTCACCGAAAACTTGTTTATCTTTCTTCGGTCACTGCTTTTGACCGGCTCACAAGTGTTAAACGTTATCCATCGACGCGCGACGAGCCTCCATGTATCAGAAGTTTCTCGAACGTTATCGACAGCACTATCCGCTGGCTGTTGTCACCAAAGGTTTTTTTGTAATCTGATTGTATCCGCGACGCAAATAGTGTAGTACTTTCTGGAAGCCACGCGCGCACCAGCGATTACACTGGAACCTTTGACGAGTCATATATAAAAGCCGACGCGCTTGACTCGAAGACCAGATTTTCGATGATCGCCGACTCTGCTACGTGTCTCTCTCAAATTCTTTGCCTCGACATATTGCGAAATGAAAACACGTACAGAGCTGCATTCAGATTTTACATTAGGCAGTATCGTAATCGTCGGCGACCATTTTCAACTTGGCCTGTTGCACTTACGCCCTAACGTCCCAAAAGAAAGTCCCGGAAGTCACAGACGCCTCGTTACCATACATACTTAACTTTTAACGCAACTCAACATCAAAATTTCCGTTTTCGTCTGCGGGCTATACGATTCCGTTTGGACAGGAATAAAACAATAGGGCCCACGTAACCATGACAGCCTGCTGTCAACAATGACAAATCACGCCATCTCGTCAGGAAGTTGCAGGTATGTCCTTAAGAGCGCAAGACACATTACACAGTGATGTTTCTCTTTCCGATCATTATCACTATGGAAGCTATCCGACCACTGCTCTTCCTTTATGCGCAAACATACGACTGCACCATCAAATCACCAAAACTATTCCGGGCTCAGATTTCCATTATGACTACAGGCACGTTGCAATACGTTCCGAGTGCATACCGTAATCTTTTGTTTAGAAGCCAGCCTATGTCGATGTTACTGTCACAATTCAAGGCATAACTAGACTGGTTAGAGTATTTGCTTTGCTTATTTCTGCAATAATATATTCTGTAAGAAAAGAAAGAAGAACGACATCGATCTGGACATACGCTTACTTTCCGCGGCATCAGAAAAGCCAACATCAAACAATACAGGTCGCGATGAGCATTTATCGACGTTCGACCTGCTTTGAGGGCTGTCGGCTGTAAACAAGGGCTTGTGCTTATAGCTGTTATCTACGGAGGAATAGCCGCTGCGCGTTAAGCGAAAACGTACTAATCGATGAGGACCGACGTAGGTTAACCGCACTACTTATTCAGGTTACTACGATAAACGATCTTGGGCAATACATTCAGTGATTATATGGGTACAGCGTATAACGCGGCCCACAGTTGCAACACCTTTAACGTATGAAACAGTATAACAAAAAGTCAAAGATGGTGACGTACCAATCGGCTTTTAAGGCGCGGATGTAGTCCGGCGTCCACGCCACGCACGGCGCAGTTTGGCTACGCCGGCGCAAAGCGCACGCTCTACAGTCTAGCGCCACTGCGCAGCCAGCTTCACTGGCCGCATTCTGCGCGGGTTGGCGTGGCTAGCGCAGGGATAGAGCGTATCATATCTCGCGCCAGAGCTGCCAGACACAGAGCGCATCCCGCGCCGTCTTGGTTCGCAGGCCGCATGCTGGCTTACGTTTCGAGCGCATTGAAGAGATTGTGCTGATATAGTTTACGCCATCGTCAAACGAAAAAGCGCCCATAGCCACGCACTTGAGCATGGGCGCTGAACGTTGTGCGCGGGCATTGAGCAGCTGATCACCGCGCTGCTGCGAGTTGCGTTCCATGCACCGAACTATAGAGGGGGTAAATTTTCGTCGATCCTGGCGTTGCCGGCGTAGCGTACCGACTTCGCCGGCCGCTGCCAGGCACAGCTGGCAACGCGGGGCAATCCCTTCGCCTTTACACAACGACAGTGATGGAAGCAGTGTGAGCAAGCAGTGACAAAGGAACAAACCGAAGCAACGTTTCTGCGTTTCTAACGTATTTCAATAAAGAAATCGGTGTGCTGCCAGGGCTATGCCCTCCTCCTAGAGTGTTGGGATAGTCCCCTATACTTTCGGAAAGGGGTGCACAACGGAGGCTGTGCCCCTAATGCATTTTACATGAGAACACAGCAATGTCTAGACTTAATGAAACGAGACTGCGCTTTACAACAAACTTACCATTGTTTAAACGTGTGAGAATTGAATGCAGTGAACAGACTTTCTCAATGTGTATTTCTTCTTTTTTTTTTTTCAAAACGCAATTCATCAGTCAAAAGCCTTCCAGAATGAATTGGTGCTGTGCCACCTTTGGGTGCTCTGTGTCATTCTGTGTTCTTTATTTTACATACGTAATGGAATGTTCATATATCTTTACCAGCAGGAAATTAATTTGCACGGAAGAGTCCCTTTTAACTTCGTAGTTGTCGCCGTTATTCTCGTTGCAGCTCTGCCGTCAACGCGGCAGAGCTTGCCGCGTTGACGGCAGAGCTACAACGTGCATGCCGTCGGGCCACGAAATCAAGTGGAAATGCATAAACAGCTGTCTAAATAAATACGCATTACTGTTCTTGCATTTTTATCATTGAGCAGTTCTGCTTGCAAGACTTGCAGACATTACATTCATTTTCCTGTAGACACGGACCAAATACCGCACACAATCGGCATATTCTTTAATGTTATCGCTATATGGAATACGCTATGATTATTTCACATTATTCAAGCAGGCACACACATGAAACAAACGTAAATTTGCATATGTAGCTACTCCTAACTAATTTTAATCTTCCCCAACGTTCTATTTATTATTTATGTGCGCAGTATATCAGATATGTCGCGTGTCTTGATTCTTTTTTCTTTTTTTTTGTCCTGCTGGAACACCGATGATTATCTGTAATGACAATTTGGGCTTAATGTTTCTCTTATAATTTACTATTGCAATAATTCATTCATGCTCAATCATACCTTGCAATGTGATCCCTTTCTTTTCTTTTGCTGACAATAATTAATATTCACATTTACAAGTGTTGCGCGTCACTGTTGATTTACTTTTCTTTTATCATGCACACGAAGTCCAAATTCAGTTTAGAACTGCGGGACCTTTCTTTGCGTAAGTGTTTTGCATTTTCGTGCGAATATCTACAGGACTAAATGTACTGTATTTTATCACATATAACCAGCACCAAAAATTGAAAGAAATTGCTTTAAAAAGTGGGGTGCGGGTTATCTGCGAATATTCGTGAAGGGAGGGGGGGGGGGGGGCGAGGTCGGCTTCACGGCAACGCGCGTCCTGCCATGCAGTGTCCGCATCCCTATCGACATTGACGTGTGTTAAGTAAATAAGAGGCCAACACAGTTCATAACATAGCCAGATCCACATCCATAGTCTGGTAAGACCCTTTTTGCACGAGTCAGGTGCCCTTTCTTGGACGCCCAGTTTGCACAGTTAGCCAGCCTTGTTTAGGCATCATGAGTGCGTCTCGGCGGCAATCTTTCACAGTGAAAGAGAAACTAAAGATTGCAGCCGCTGCTGAAAAAAAAAATGTTGCAGTGGCTTAGCTCGGCTATGCCAGGATATACGTACGTTAGCAAAGGTTCAGCTGATTATTCTTAGCTTTCCTGGTTGTCTAGATTGTCAAGGATTAGCTTGATTGTCATGCTTACTGCTGCTCCAATGACACACACAAACGCCAATCAGAAGCGCAGCGGCTCCAGCGCAGTATCAGACGGCGACTGCGCAGCGAGCACGCGCCGGCGCCAGTGCGTCTACCACGGCTACGACGTCACTCCTCTGGAATGCGCAAACCGGCGGCGGTGAGTCGCGCGTGGCGGCGGCGGAGTGCGCGAGAGGTGCCGGCTCCGGTGGCTCCCGTGCGCAAGCCGTGTGACATCACTGATCCTTGCGCATGCGCAGCACGGCTCTTGGTGGGCCGCGCGAAACGGGCTTGGCTAGGCCAGTGTAGCTAACGCTACAAAAATCGGCAACAGAACTGCTGCGAGAAATCATGACTTCGTTGAGTCCTGGATTCGCGACCGGCGGTAGAAAAAAAAATGAGTCTCTCGAAACTGCGAACAAGGGCAGGCGAGCGTTCCGCGGTCCGAATACTGGCGCGTACCCCCCGTTCGAGACGTAGCTTGCCAAATTCATTGAGGAGTGAAGGAGTCGACAGAGATAGTGCAGGTGAAGCCCTGAAGCTGAGCCGGGTTTCGTGCGAGCCGTGGATGGTGTTGCGGCGCTTTATGGCCAGGCATGGATTTTCGATGCGGCGGCGGCGAACTACCATGTGCCAGCGGCTTACCGAAGCTTACGAGGAGAAACTGCTCAAATTTCAACGTTACGTCATCGAACCTAGGAAAGAGCACACATTTATTTGCTATCACAGGTAGGAAATGCTCACCGAACTCCAGCATATTTAGAGATGCCGATGGACACGACTCTGGAAAAAAAAAAAAGAAAAGGTTCAAAATCTGTTAGCGTGCTCACTGGCGGAGACACCAAGCTTGGCTGCACAGTGATGTGTGCTTCGGCCGACGGCACCAAACTGCGCCCGTATGTTGATATTCAAACCCAAAAACTCTGCCAAGTACACCATTGCCCCCAGGAATTGTTGTGCGGGCGGAAGCCAATTCGAGGATGAACAGTTACCTCGCCAGTGACTGGGTTCGAACAATTTGAGAAAAAAAAAAAAAAAAGACCAGTCTCATTGTTGGCACGCTGGTCGATGCTGATGATGGAGTCCTTCCGAGGCCACTGCACTGGCGCGGTGAAACCTCGCCTCGCTGACAACGGCACAAACCTTGTCATAATACCTGGTTGCATGACATCCATGCTCCAACCACTCGACCTATGTCGAAATAGGCCGTTCAAGGCCCACGTGCCTCACACCGACAGGACGCGTTTGAAGGCCAGGTATTGCACTGCTGTGCCAGTGGATCGTAGATGCCTGGGAGGGGGGCGGGGGGAGAGGGGGCGATCCGGGCCGATATGGTGCGCAAAAGCTCACGTGCCTTAAGCAACGTCTTAGAAGGTTCCGAATACGATTACGCTATAGAGAGCCGCGATGAAGCCTCGGATGGCAGCAGTGAATCGGACGACAGCACTGGCAACGTTGCGGCGGTCGTTTTCAAGTAAATTTATTTTGAAAACGAAACGATGAATGCACGTAGTTGTAACTTCCCAGTACTCATTTTTTTTTCGGATAAGCGTGCGGGTTATAGGTAAGGTTATTTTTAAAATTTTTTTGTGGAGTTCCAAGTTAGGGGTGCGGGTTATATGCAAAGGCGGGTTATACGCGCGAAAATACGGTATTCTGATTCTAATTACCAGGACTGTGCACACGTCGAAAGTTTCAGCAAGGCTTCACCGACCACATTCGTCCCGGCTACCCCATAAAGCATACCAGCGCAAACACTCTGCTGCCATGGTTGTTAACATTTAAGCTGCGATCAGGATTTTAAGCTGACGCTGGACGCAAACGTTGGACGCAATAAAGTTTCGCAACTTTGTATGCACGCGACATGTTAACTTTTACCGCTGAAACGGGGTAAAATCAGTTCTTTCGTAAAGCCATTTGACAGCTCCGCCTGTGGAACTGAGAATTCTCCAATAACCGGATTGTTGCGTTTTGCGGAAGCGGAACGCTACATGCAGTGAAGCGTGACTCAAAACGAGGTGCAGCGTTGGTTTTCGCCTTCTTGCTTTTACGACTTCGGCACGGCGTGCGTTGTGGCTTCCGAAATTAGAACGCCACACGTGGGCGCAATTAGCCAGAATGACGCACATTCGAAACACCAGTTAGCTATGATCTTTTCTATTTTAAAACATGAATGCTTGACAGGAGTAATTGTAATGGATTATTTCGGTTTACGATAATGTCCATTCACACCGTTCCGAAAAGTGTCATTACCTGGTCGTCGTGCAGAAGAGATCATCGCGTTTTCTTTTTTTTTTTTTACTGCTTTTTTTTCGGAGGACTGGGCGGGAAGCATATTGTGAGAAGGAAACATCGCGCAAAAACTGCAGCAATATCTCTAAACACGTGACTATCACCCAATGATTGTAGTTGTCCGGTGAGTCTCGCTTTGATACGGCCTTTCTGAGCATCTTATTCCTTATTGAACGCAATTCAGGCCACAGTTAAGGCAGTTGTCGAGCATCTGCCGTCGCCGGAATATCCAGTGCACTTGAGACCGCTTCTTGGTCGGAAACTAGCAGAAAAGAAATCTGAACTCCTCACCACTCACACTTACACCCGAGGCTACAGAATCTGCAAACTGCCGAACCATAGTGAGTGTTCTTTTGGACGTCGGGATCAGGGGACGTATTCTGCGACGATTCACTTCCGCGATACTATCGCCTTGGCCACGCCTACCCGTGCATTTCCCAAGGTTGATCCACTTGGAACGAATTCTCAGGATGACACCAGTTTCGATATATTAATTCCTGAAGTTTGCGGAGAAATGCACTGCACATTCAGGTTACTTTAGTGCTTGAATGCATAGAACGACGATTTGTTTACTGGAACGTGAATGCATTTCTCCGCAAACTTCGGGAATTAATATCTCGAAACTGGTGTCATCCAGAGAATTCGTTCCAAGTGGATCCGCCTTGCGAACTTCACGGATAGAATTTGTAAATTGCAATATGGGCCACAAGGTAATTACTTAGAAACTGAACTAGTGTTTTTTGTTAGTTAGTCGATTATGCAATTAAATGTTTGTGCAAGTAATGTCCGCCTCTTCGAGTACACCAGTTCATGAACTAGAATTGTGCTATCTGCCGCAGGCAACCTTTAAAAACTTCTGAAAGTGTTCGGTGAAACACCCTGTATATAGTATTCGAACCAAGAGAAGGTGAACGTATCTACTTGACAGAAAAAAAAGGAGAAAGTAAAAGGGTGTTTTATGTGACGTCTTAGCAGATCTCTAACGGAAATGAATTATTGCAGATGCCTTCGTTTTAAAATTCAGCTGTAATCAGTCCTGAAATAGGATAATTTGGTGTGCCCTTTGCAATCGTAATTCAGCTGTAAAATTATTTTCGGGCCCACGCCAATCACGTATCGCTTACTTTTCATTCTAGTTTGGTGAGAAAGTATACGTTTCAATTCCCGAGAACGTCACAGTTCAGCTTCGAAAATTCTTCAATAATTGACGTCAATGTCACCTTTTATCCGGGACGTCCCTATGCGCAGCTTGTGTACACGAACACGCCTGCAACGGCTGTTCTAGGAAGTGACTGCTCTCCTGCTGGTGAAGCGATCAATAAGAGGGAGAGGAGCCGAGAACTAGCGACCAGCCAGAGCTCCAAGATCAATATGGAGATCTGTTTCATGTCCACGCTAGGCGCAGTCCAGATAGGGCTCCCGTAGCAAGAACATATCGCAGAGCGAGTCCGTATATGCAAAACTGGTGGCTTCGGGATCCACGAGAGATGACACAAACACCCAGTAGCTGGGCAATCTCGCGAGAATCGGGTACTTCCTCTAATAGAGGAAGCTGTTGCACCCGTGGTCATCCTAACGGTGACGGGCACTTAATAAGCAGACTAGTCCAAGCGCTGTTGTGGGCTGCATGCCTCTCTGAAGTGCTTCGAAGATAGGAATATTATAAGCCAGCAAACAGACACCAAGGACAACATAGGGGAAATTACGTGTTCTTACTAATTGAAATAAAGAAATAAAGAGGATAGTCAGAGGATAAATAAAGAGGATAGGAAGGCACTTGTGAGGAAAGCGCCACGCATATTGCTCACTGAATACATGCAGTTGTGTAGTGAGATGACTGCGACAGGGTCAACCATGTTATGCCCTGAGTATAATAAAATAAAATTCCGGGGTTTTACGTGCCAAAACACCGATCTGATTACGAGGCACGCCGTAGTGGGGTGCTCCGGGTTAATTTTGACCGCCTGAATGGTGTTCTTGAACCAGCGCCTAAACATAAGAGCACGAACGCTCGTATGCCGTGCCTTACGCGTACGTTAAATAGCACTAGGCGGTCAAAATACATCCCGAGCCGTCCACCACGGCGTCGTGCCCCTTAACACTTCACTATTTAAATAATTTTAATACTGTCACTTTCGTCAGCGTATACTTTTGTAGGCAGTAAGTGCATTGTGCATATACATACATATACACACAGGGTGTCCCACGTAACTTGCACCAAACTTCTAAAAATATTTTTACACGCGGTTACGATACTCCCTCATGCGAATTTTGAGCACCACTGCTTAGGTGTTTTGAATTCGCGATGTATTGTGGCAAAGGATTGGATTCTGAACGACAGGGTGCTCTCGGCGGCGGCGCTGAGCCTCTGCTCGGGCAACTCGTTTAGCAGCAGCGGCAGACGAAGCATTTCCACCGGTTGCGTCGCTCACTGTTCAGAAAGCAGGCGGAGCGCATTTTCAAGCGACGGCGGAGCCGCAGGCGAGGTAGCGCATGCGCGGTGGGTCTGAAGCACACCCCAGCGATTTGCTTCTGCGCTGGCCGCATGCCCGGTCGCCGCCGGCACTCCACTCTCCTCCCCACTCTTTCGCCACATCCTCCTCCGCTTTCCGCTTCATATTTCCGCTGCACCCTACTCTTCCGTCCTCGCGCTCTAGGCCCTCTCGCCGCTTTTATTGCGATAGCAATTATATGGACACTTCAACCGAATTTCTGCCGTCGGCGTCGCCGTCGCCGTGAGGTTCCCTATAGATAAAATCTTCGCCGCGCGCCGTATGCCCGAGCGGAAGCGTGCGGGGACACGCGCTGTCACGGAGAGCGGCGAACGCACTCAATCTCCCACTCGCAAGCAAGGAAGCGGGAAGCCAGCGCCGGAGGGAGCGGGGGGGGGGGGGGGGGGGGAGCGCACTTCTCCTCTGCCAACAACCGCGCTCGTCGCTCCGCCCGCACCGTCTCTTATCTCCCCACGGCTCTGACCTTATGCGCCGTGCATTCGCCGCTCAGTTTCCGTTGAAGCGATAGACCGCACGTACATTCGACGCTGCGGCGTTTGCGCTTGCTGCCAGCGTTTTGACAGTCGTTGTCTGCAGTCATTCAGTGGGATCTATTCATGTTTGTTTGTGCGCGCTCACACCACGCTTGTTCATTCAGTTAGTAATAGTCGGGCCACATTTTCCAACGCACGCTACACATGCAATGCTGCCCGGATCGGCAGTGCAGCGCTACAGGTGTGTCCCTTCGCACGCGCTGCCCACGGGAAGCGCTTCTCATCAACACCACCGTTTCACACGCGCCTTCTCGTGGTCATCGAGTCTCTCTTCATGTCGGTCTACTTACGCCGCAGCACACCTGCTTACTTAATCAGCTCATGTTTACTACAATTCATATTGCTACCAAAGCCGCTCACCTTACTTCGTATGACATTGCTGTGTTGCTATCGCATTCATTGCTTCGCCCTTAGGGCGAAACTGACATTTTTTTTCATCGCCCGCTGAACGCGGCGTTCGCTCTCATCTTTTCCTTTGCTCGTTCGCTCGGTTACGCCGGGAACACAGACGCTCGCCGCAGAAACGGGCGCCTAAGTGCTGCACTCTCAAATGTGCAAATGTCACGTAGCTGCACAGAACCAAGGTAATCTTTGCCGTCGTCTGGAGATACTCTGATTATTTTTAACAGCGAAGCTGTTTAAGCTCGACGTTGGTCCGTCGGTCGTGCGCAGAAAAACCTTCGCCGAGCGATGACATCACCATGCGTCGCCTAACAACGCGTCGCGCAGCTGCGCCGAGCCTCGCCTCAACTGCAGAGGTGGCGCTAAGTCGTGACGTCACCGGGCACGTCGGATCGCTTCGCCCCAGCTTTGCCGAGCCATGACATCATCACCCGAGTCCCTCGCGTAGCCGTGCCGAGCTTTGCCACAGCAGAGGCGGAGCTAAGCCGTGACGTCACTGCACTGATCCTGATAATGGCTTCGCGTCACCGCGGCGGCGACAGAATGCCCTGCGTCTCCACGCCGAGCACATCGCCGTGAAGATGGGGCGACCAAAAAAGTGCGTTACTCCAGAAAAAGAGGAAGCGCGGCGCGAGAGCGGATGAGACGACTTAGGACTAACCCCGAATATTACGCCGGTGAAGCGGCGGCGAAACGTCGGCGATTTTCAGAAGATTCAGAGTTACGAGCTCGCGTTACCGAGCAAAAGCGTGTGTGCAGCCAGAAACGTGGAAAAAAACGATAGGGGCCTACGACTTAGCCGATCCGAGATAAAGCTAGGTGGGATAGACAGCGTAGCTGTTTGCACACACTAATGTGAAGCTGGTCCCATTTTTTGCATTACGCCTAGTAACATAAGTAGTATTAATTAATTAGTCAACCTCTCAAATATTATAATTCTGTTAAAGCGTCAATGAGAAAATTGTAGAGAAACATGAAAAACTCCCCATACAGCTTTATGTTGCTCAATACGTGCTACATAATAGTGCTTTTCCGACCGTGAATGAAGTCAGCGAATACACGCAGGGTGCCTCGATCAGCCAGTCACGCCCCAATTTTGCGCGTGTTCGCGGGCTTCTGTATATATATATATATATATATATATATATATATATATATATATATATATATATATATATATATATATATATATATAAAAATTAGGCGTAATAAAAAGTAAATTGCTATGTAAAACTTGAACATATCGGCTTGGATCATAGGAATCTGGAAAGCACACCAATCTCTTAATGAAATACCGCATTATGTTCAAGGGATGCTTTGAATTACTTGCTTTTATCTCATTTAACCATTCGTTTTAACCATTCGGTATGTGCCACTGGGTGTGTGCCGCAGCTTCGTCATTCCTCCGAAATCCTCCAGAAGCAAGAGGGACAGAATATTATTGCGAAGCATTCTTCTCCAAGTGAAGCCACATTTTGCAGGCTGGCGGGCGCTGTGTTTGGATGTTTAAGTGTGACGATCCAGGTGATAGTTCCGTCTAAAATTATGTCCCACAGGGTCAACTATATATATATATATATATATATATATATATATACATATATATACATAAATATATACATACATATGCGCCTTGGATATGTGCACTGGGGCCACTGGGTATGCCCCATAGAGTTTTAGTTTGATTTCACTATATCCGAGTATCTTGCCATCACAAACATTCTGTCGTACGTTATGTGCCCATAAACACTACAGCATAGAAGCTCGGCAGTACCATTCGCTGCAGAACATGTACATTATTCATACAACCGTTCTCTACAAATCATGATAGCTTCTCATTATGTAGACGTCCACTACAGTTCAGTAAGCAAAGTTTGTTAAATGTGCATACATATGTGGCGTACTTCTCGGTGCATAAACATCTCATCATAATGCTTATCTCTCCTCATAAATCATTACATTTCGCGTAGCGGTAGGCACATCTATGAAACGAACCATTTGTAAGGATGCTTGTTTTTCGCTCCGCTTTGTAAATAAGCGTAGCAGATACACTGACGTCGGATAAATATTGTTCCAAGTACATTGTCATGGAGACCAAGCAGCGATGCCACACGTTGCACCCATTCTCCCCTGTAGTACGGCATGGATTTCTTTAGAAAAGGACGATGTCACCGATTGTACCTGCGACTACTTTTAAAGTGACAAAAAATAAATATTAAGCGCAGGTGTGCACTCAGCAGAGATTTCATTGTAGTAAGAGAATGTTCGCACTGCTCTCCGGCGGTATACTGAACGTTATTTTCTTTTTCTTTTACTGACGTTTTTGATAATCTATTTCCTATAAAAAAACACGATGGAGGCCGCCTCTGATGCGAAATCTATGCTGGCATTAGTGACGTGCCTGTTGAAGACAGAAGGATAAATATGTCGCCCTCGCGTACTTCTTTTTGCCTCTTTGCTTTAACCCTGAATCCTAAGAATGGAAACATTCGTTAGCAATGCTTTACGTCGACGTATAAAGCTCTAACTTCTACACGAGGCTATCGCACTAGTTTATCGAACGCGGAAGCAGTTATTTGGCCCTAAGTTTTTTTTTTTTTGGCTTCGTATTTCGATAGCTTACCCAGATGTTCGGAGTATGTCATGGATGCAGGAAGTACAGCGTGAAACAAATTGCGTTGTTTCTGGCATCGAGAGGTGCGAGCTTCGGAAGCGCCTCGGTAAGGCTTGTTTGCAACGGACGCCACGACGAATTAGCGATCGGCATAGCACTGGCGATCAGATGAGCTTTATAATTAGAACGGACCGTTCGGCGAACAGCCTGAAGCGCAAAACGTGTGCCTCTGTAACAATATCGAACACTTTGTTGGGAGTGAGGTGCAATGTAAAAGTGCGCATATACCGTGCTTTCGGCGAACGTGAAAGAACCGTAGGTATTTAAAATTATTTCGGAGCCCTTCGCGACAGCGTACTTCCTATGCCGCTCTTATTTTCATGTCTATAAGCACTAATTTTTTTTAATGTTGCTTTGTAAGCGTTCGCGGACTTCGCATGTTCAAAGTAGGCTTCTTGCCAGCGAAATGAAAGTACCTCGTATAAGGAACGAGTTGAACCAGCATACACCTCTGCAGAGCAATTGCACTAGGGTACCAAATGGTGGCGTAATGAAGTGTTCGCGCGAAGCACCGAAAGAGTGGTGCAAGTCTGGCGGCTGGTTAAGATTAAGGCCGACATGGCGCAAACCACGTCCGCAGGCCGTTTCGTAGGTCCGAAAAATGCATGTAGGAGCTGGTGCAGCTAATTCTACTTCGCGCACTAGCACACGTCCGTTTATTATGGCAAGTGAATAGTTGGGATGGAATGCCTAAGCATCGAATTGAAATTATTTTGGAAAATGGAACGCCCCTGTAGGATAATGGTGTTCAACTATCTGTGGATGAATGCTTCAAAGGCTGCTTGAACGCGTTGGTTTGTCTTGGCCATTAGAATAAGACTTGTTGCTGTTCTTGGTCACTTTTATCTTAAGAACATGCAATTTTCTTTCGATTGTTTTCCGAGACAAATAAAGTTCATTTGATGTTCAATGTGTTTTTCAGCAAATTGATCGTTAGGATTTGTCATCTAAGTTTTGTTTACCCGTCCAGTATGGCGCTCTCATAACGGCATGTTATGAATATTTTCTACAGGCCTACCTTTAAAATAAATAGTCTTTTTGGAACAAAAAGAGATGATGTGTGATCACGCGACTGCAGGTAAGCTTGCTTGCGCAGAAAGTATTGACGGCTGAAAAGTCGGCTCTCTTTCAGTCTATAGGAAATGATGCAGCATTGATAAAGTTCTTGAGCAAGAAAGTGGGATTTGGTGCTCGAGTACAACATCAGCTAAGATGGCGAATGCAACAGGAAAGCGTGTGCAGCGCATCGGCCCTGAATGTCACCGCCACGAGAGATCGATTGCGTTATAAGGGCGCCGCGTCGCTTGCCCACGACGCAGGGCTTAATTAGCCACCAGGCAACATTATATATACCCGGCCTGCTATCGACAGCAACTTCATCAAACGTCCTCGCGTAATGCTGCGTGTGCTGTCACGACAGCAAGAACGCCGTGTTAACGCGCTCGCATTAGCGCGGAATCGTAGCGGTGCCCATGATTAGGAGAAGGACGAGTGACTAGTTATAGGCGTAGTAATAGAAAATGCATTTCACCCTTACGATTCGCCATAAAAAAAGTTAAAATTATTTCATATGTGATGTGTGCGTAAGTGACTCCTGAAAAGGCGCAAATGTCCTTGCGAATGATACGGAATAGAAAAGTGCTCGTGCGGTAATTTGTGGCCGTGGCGTCGTCCGGTGCGTGTGTGGCATGTGATACGTATCAGGTGCTCATTAGAGCACCTGATATTTTAACTGACTTGTATCTAATGTAGTGATTGAAAACAGCAGCTGTCTTTCGGCATGCATAGCACAGCAGCAACACAATACAACAGAACACACCACAGCACAGCCCACCTTCAGGATTGATCTAATAAGTGCAAAACGTCGGGCGTGCAAGCCATACTTTAAATGTTGCTGAAAAGCAAGCCTGCAAAATACTTCAATCACGCACACCCTTGGGAAGGAACGAAAGTCACCGTAGTACATCCATTACAAAGTAGTAGTCAAAAGTACGCTTAGAAACCACAGCTACATGAGCACGCAAAAGTGGCACTTCGTCCTGTTTCAGGCGACGGAAGTTGTGAGGAAGGAATGGCAGGTGGTGTCGCGACCGCGATGCAGAAAAAGTAAAGGAAGAAGTAAGGCGAAAGAAAGAAAGAAAAAAAGTTTAAGTCTCGCCCGGAAGGCGAAGCATTGATTACCATACCAAATTAGTAGACAGCTATACGAAGAAAGGATAATAGTTTTATCGGCTATATATAAAGTGGTGTCCCGCTTGCACAGCTAAACAAACACATCTCGCTGGATGACCGTGGAAGCTCGCTATCGGAACGCTGGAGTGAGGAAGTGCAGCAGCAGCTAGTGAATTGACCTTCGCGCTGTCTCTCGCTTCAACGCGAACTAAACGTCGAAAGCGCAGCTCATACGAAGCTACCAGCACTCGGCGTACTTTGACTATATCGCCGATTGCTTTGAAGATGAGGCCCTCGCGGGCGCGCTCTTTGTCCGCGTTACAGATACGGCGCCCGCGCGGGCGTGCCGTAAGCAGCAGCCACCGGAGTCAAACCCCCTCCCCCCCGTGCGAAAGAAGACGGCGCACTTTCTCCCTCCCTCGAGCACGCGAGATTGAGCCGTGATTATCGGCTGACCCTCGCAAGCTTTCACTCGCATATACAGCGTACGGCGCGCGGCAACTATGCTATCGTTTTTGCATTTTATACGGAACATCACGGCGACGGCAGAAATGCGCTTGGAGTGTCCACATAATTGTTATCGCAATAATATTGCGAAGACCTTTTATAGCGTTACCAATAAATAAAGGCTCAAAGGATTGGCGTCAGCATCAGAAGTTTTCAAATTGCAGTAAAGAACTTCGTGTGCTGCGCTAGCTCATAAAACGTGGCTCAGTGTCGTATCGTGCTGAGACGCCAGTAAGCGAGCCGACTCATGTGCCACCTGAATCCACTCTCAGTGATGACAATGGCTGAAGTGCAATTTCCTTGCGCTAATATGGTGCCAGGCAAAGTATTAATAATAATAATCATCATCATCAGCCTATATTTATGTCTACCACAGGACGAAGGCCTCTCCCTGCGATCTCCAATTACCCCTGTCTTGCGCTAGCTGACTCCAACTTGCGCCTGCAAATTTCCTAACTTCATCACGCCACCTAGTTTTCTGCCGTCTCGACTGCGCTTGCCTTCTGTTGGTATCCATTCTGTAACACTAATGGTACTCTAATGTAACTCTAACGTAACGCTAATTCTGTAACAATTTAAGGACCACACAAAGAGCGATGGAACCAAACATGTTAGGCCTAACGTTAAGAGACCGGAAGAGAGTGGTGTGGACCAGGGAGCAAACGGGCATAGCCGATATTCTAGCTGACACTAAGAGGAAAAAATGGAGCTGGGCAGGCCATGTAATACGTAGGATGGATAACCGGTGGACCATTAGATTTACAGAATGGCAAAGTATTAGACGCCGCCAAACAACAAAAATGGCATTAATAAGTAGTATAGACAACCGCCTTTCTATCCACAGTGATATTTCGAACATTTGTACATGTCTGTCGCTTGCTTCACTTGTGTGAAACTACAATATGTGGCTGCGCTGATCGAACACAAGTACAACGCGCATGTCCATTTTATCAATCTTTGATTACCCACTCCGCTTAAATTGAATTTCGTTTCATACACATGCCTGTGTTTGACGGCCCCTCCTGCAACACACCAGTGAGGCCGCACATGCGCCATCTACTGTTAAATTGACCTGGATTCACATCAGCTGCTAGAAGAGTGCAGCGGTAATACCGACCCGGTGCAAGTATAGCTCACTCGTCCAAGTAGAGACTCGCAAACGTCTCTGTGCCTTGATTTGCCATCACCTGTTAGACAGGTCACCATCCCTTTCCCCCTCGCATTTTCTTACTTATCGCCTTTTAAATGGTTCTGCCACGCCCTTCACTTAGAATAAGCTATCACCACCAATTCATTCATTCATTCATTCTGCCAAGTGTCTTCCCTTCAGATAATTGCGGCTGGCTACGCCGCACTCTTACCACTAAAGCGGTGGTGCACGCTTTACAGGAGAACACAGCAACTTGTGCAGGAGCCGCGCGATCTGAGTTCGTAAACTGGTATAGGGATGTTTTGACCGAAAAAAAAAAAATCAAGAAACCTGCAGGGGAATGTAATTAAACAAAAAAAAGAGAAAACAGTGAAGAAAAATGACAATTAGGAAAAGAAAAGTGTACATACAACAAAACGCAAGGTCCGCTGAACCGAAATAAATGTCTCAGCTAAGAAGCTTGGTAGTTTGATCTCTGCATATTTCTAAAGACTCTCTCTCTCTATCTTGTTTCTGTCTTTAATGCTGAGAGCAGCTCAACGAATTGTCTGTGCCACACAACACAATTCCGCGCATGCTGGTTTGTTTCACCGAGAAACGCTATCATCACTGTAATGGGAGATTTCACAAACTTAAAATAATTACGCTTGTTTAATTTCTGAGCGAGACGATGTGACCGTAGAAGCTGAGGATAGTCAGCGCTACAGGAACACTGAAATTAACAACCAATCAATCATTCACCGTGCCTAGAACAACCCTGTCTGAGTGCTGACGCACGCATACCTTCAAAACCAAAAACAAACAAATCAATAAACCTGCAGGGGAATATAATAAAAAAATACAGCGTATAAAAAGAACAATTACGAAAAGAAGTGTACATACAACAAAACGCCACGTAAATAATAATAATAATAATAATAATAATAATAATAATAATAATAATAATAATAATAATAATAATAATAATAATAATAATAATAATAATAATAAGTGTGGGAATAGACATTTAGTTTTCCATTACGTGGTTTTTGTTCCGTTCTGACACCAAAAGCCTGCGGGAGGCCTAGCCCTAAATGAATCAGAGGTCGTCATAGCGCTAGAAGATACGGACAAGCACGAGAGAACAGGACGAGCGCTAACTTTCAACTGAGTGTTTATTTCGAAGAGGAACCGTATTTGTAGGCCCGCATACAGAAAAGGCCCAGTCATCGCACATGAAAACCGGCTGCATCCAGGAACGCAAATTCATTCGTAGTCAGAGCAACTGAAGGAGAAGCTGATACAGCTATCACCGGTCCTCGCTATCAGAGTGGTTTGAACAACCTCTCGCGTAACTTTATCTACATTTCTATACAAAACGGAACACTTCTTGAACAAGGGTTTGCACCCACAATCACTGCAACGCACAGAAACATGACCATCTCGGTGTCGGTTCCATTTTTGTTTGTGTTCTCTTAACCCATCATTCAGGCACCTCCCAGACTGCCCAATGTAAACTTTCCCGCAGAAATGTAGAAATTATAGAAATTATAGAAAAGTTACGCGAGAGGTTGTTGAAGCCACTCTGATAGCGAGGGCCGGCGATAGCTGCATGAGCTCCCCTTCAGTTGGTCTGACTACGAATGAATTTGCGTTCCTGGATGCGGCCGGTTTTTATGTGCGATGATTGGGCCTTTTCTGTACGCGGGCCTACAAATACGGTTCCTTTTCGAAATAAACACCCAGTTGAAAGTTAGCGCTCGTCCTGTTCTCTCGTTCTTGTCCGTGTCTTCTAACGCTATGACCACCTCTGATATATATAACCAACTAGCCCAAAAAGCCATACTTGTAAACCTAAATGAATTCCGCGTTAAAAAAATATTTAAAAAATACAGGAACTAGAAAGATCGGACAGCTCAATCATGACATGTGCTCTAACTTAGCATCAATGGCGCAAAGAATCCGTTCGAATTCAGTATCGATGCGTAGGTGGCTGTGATAGGATAAATGCATATATGACGGCGGAATAAATCACCACGGCCGTGACACAAGGAGATTGCCCCGTCTTCCACTTCATAAGAGATTTCGCAGGAACCAACACGAATGCACCGAGATTGTATTTCGTTCTTGCGTCGGTGCACATTTTTGTTGTTTTATTTGTCTGGAACGATATCATTCGTCGGCACGGCGGGGCGCGGCGGTGACAAGATGGCTAGCGTTAGGAAACGCTAAGCGAGAGCGTTAGGACCGTAGCCGTGCCAACATCTTTCATGTTGATAGAATTATTGCTCCGTATTCAATATCCTGCGCAACACCTTTCACGGACGCAGTCGGAGGCAACGCAGAGAGATATTGCTCGACGTTCGAGGGAGACGTGTTACCGGAGTTTCGGTTTATATTGCGCAGGGCCAGCTGCCAAGTTTAGCTTGGGAGAAAGCGAGCGGAATGCGCATGGAGAAATATGAGGGAAAAGGGTTATGGAAGGAGGAGTGGGAGGGGGGGGGAGCTAGTGCGAGAGGTGATGGAGGAACTGTTCGTAGAGCTAGTGTTGAATTGGGGATCACGATGTTTATGCAACCTACACAACGGTGCGTATTAATTCTACTTTGCGAGGAAGAGTAAGAAATGCGTGCGCGTGGATGAACATCTGGCAGCATGACTGTAGAGACAATTGTGTTATGGCTGGCTAGTTTATCTAGGTTATAAATTCTTTGTACGTTGTCTACTTCCTCTCTCGATTCTTGCTTCTTTTTTCATTTCTTGCGTACCACTGTAGAAGGACTCTAGCTAGCATCATTACACGCTTCCTGCCTTTGCTCGTAACGTATTCTATACACGCGGACATCCCTCCGCAGCTATGCAGTCACAGCTACTGAGTCGCAGTGCATGTGTGATAGCGTCGCTCGATAGAGTCCCACGTTTAAATAAACAACTTAGGGCATCCTGATACAAATCTTGAAGAGCGCTTTGATTTTAAAGATTTAGGTAAACTGTAAGGCGCTAATTTGTCAGTGAGTTATAGAAGTTATTCGAGAATTGCAGTAAACCTAACTCCTCCATCGGCACGAGCCCTCGGGCGTTTTTTTTTTATTATTATTTTTTTTTATTGCTCGAGCACAGACGGCGCCGCTTCCTGGAAGGCGTCACAAAGGAATGTTGAGTTTGAAAGGACTACTTGCCGCAGTGATAAAAGTGCAGTTGCTCAACTCCCGTAGCTTTCTTTTCAAAGTCACCAAAAGTTGTCCGTGAGTGTAGAAGTGCGAGCAGAAACAGGGACTACAAGACACAAATACATGCACACGGCGCTAACTTCCAACAATGGTCTATTTTCGGAAACTAGTTGCGCTTATACCATTCTCCAAACGCGGCACAGCCCTGTGCGTTTATCTGTGAAAGCATAAAGGAACAAACCCCTAGAAACGAGAGTTGAGATATGTGCCATGAGTAGAAAATCAAACTTCTCGGACAGAACTACTAGAGAAGCTATGATGCTGTGATTGTGGGCAAAAAGTAAGTGCGAGCTGCCGCGTTTGACAATCGAGGTTGAATATATTGCGCACTTTTTGGGCACCGTGTACGAGCAAACCTCCACTATAGCTCTGTCAGAGGAGGAGTTAGGTTTTCCTCAGTGCGCATGCGCCGCTCCCAAGTCTTGATAAGCATAATTTCTAACGATCTTTCACTTATGTTTTCATTCTTGTCTGCACGTGGTTGTTACCTGGATGGCGGATGGTATAAATGAGATTGGTTCCCGAAAAAAAAAAAACTGTTGGTGGAAGTCAGTTGCGTCTCTGTGCATACTCCTATATGTTTTGTGTCCATCTTCTTGCTTGCAACACTGGAGTACCTCACGATGCCACATAAACGATGCCACATAAACGATGCCACATAAACGATTCCACATAAACGATTCCACATAAACGATTCCACATAAACGATTCCACATAAACGGTGCCACATAAACGAGCCCACATTGCAGCTATCATTTGCTCTCAAGTAAGCGTGACGGAGAAAATTAATTGTATTGTTTTATCAGATTAAACGACGGTGTGTCAGTTAACTGACGAGCCATTTAGGTGTACTGCTGAATGATCAATAGAAGTATAGATTGATTCGAAGAGCAAGCAAAGAATCGAGTACAGAAGTGAACGAGCAAGTGGTTTACTGAGAATAACATGATTATCTGACACCATGGCGCATGGAGAATAACATAAGGAAACAATAGTTTGGCCTTATCTCAGGCATTGTACTATTGCATCAGAAGCGTTTACTCTGAAATTTATTTGCAGTAGCACTGAAGCCATTTCGCAAGGCTTACATCCCCATCTCTCACTAAGGTACTCATATCAAATGATCTCTGATAAAATCTTAAGTTCATCAAAGAATCCGCTGCGGGGCGAGGCATCTTACATAAAACGCAGAACGAACAACAATAACAAAAAAAGGCTTGTAGGTCTCGACAAAAATTTCAACTATATTATCGTTTTCTCTCGTAGAGCGTCATGTGTTATAATTTACAAAGTATCCTTAGGCTACAGAATCGCCCACAGTGTTGTAAATTATTTATTTTGTGGTCAAAAAAGGTCCATTAAGGTCCGTCACGGGAACATAGTTGAATTGATTGACTGGTCGAAAAAGGGATCCCTTACCACAGAGTCAACTTTTCGAGAACGGGAATGGTCTTCATGAGCTTAAATTGCTGATGAATATAGCTCTTTTGACACACATTCCCTCTCTTCAAAGCTTTCTCGCTCTTTACGAACCTTTACAATATAAGCTGCCATATGCCAGCTTCCGAACCATGACCTTAATCGGGCAAAGGAACTCTCTCGTTTTAGCTTCAGGAAAGTCTGTCCTGGAACCAGCCATCACTTGGGTCCATGGGCACCAACAACATACGTGTGAGGAGGGTTTCCTTAGTGCTCGGCTCCTGTAACTGATGATAGACGGCTAATGATGGGCGCCTGCTTTGGCCATTCCCTAACGAGCATGCCATAAGGTTCAAGATGCTACGAAAGACCACACTTCAGTCTGATCATGCAAGAGACTACACACGTTCTGGGGCAGATAAGCTAGCGAAGACGTTGTCGCACTTGCAACACAGTGCATAGCTGTACAGCTCGGTCCACTCTTAGAGGGAACACGCGAGCGCGTGGCCGGCAAGGCCGGCAGCCCGCGGGGCGCTAGCTGGCGGCGAGATTTGTAATCGCGGCGCTTGCGCATAGAGTCGTAAGGGCGGCGCGTGCCCCCCTTCGTCTGCTATACTTCTCCGCCCCTGCGCTCGACAAGCGCTCGAGAGCGCATCCGTTTTTCCGCGGGTGGGATTTATCTAGCCGCCACTCTGCCTGCTGCTCATCGGGTAATCAGCAAGCAGAAAAAAAAATAATAAAGTTTTGTTTGTCGCTGCAGTCTCTCACGAGTTTTAACTCGACTCGGCTCTTAATTATTCATTGAAGCAACGTCCACAGAAGCTCCATAGTTAGCATATTTGTTATGTCGATTGGACATGCAGTTTTATTAAAATTATTGTGTTACACCCACACGTGCGCGCAATGACGTAAGGTAGAACGATACATGAAAGTAAACGTGGAGAACATTTATTGATTATATTTTTGCGACAGAGCGTATATATGGGGACAAAACTAGTCACACGACTTTAAAAGGATGCAAAGCTGGTAGTTTGTTAGCACAAGCCCATGCTCTGTAAAACGCAAAAAGAACGCACTCGTGTGCAAGGGAAATAGGGCCAAGCGCTGCTCACAGCTGAGAAAATTTACCCGAATATTGGTTGTGGAGCAACCCGTATAACTGTGGAATTGTGCAAAAGTGATAACGAAGCCTGTCACTTCCGCAACCTTGTGTCAATGCTAACCCATAAGCTAGTCGTATGTTTCTCCCGTACTGCTCGCAGCAACTGGCCACTTTTCATAAGAGACAAAACAATTGAAGCCCGATGCAGCAAGCATACCAAGTTTGCCCATCCCACCATATTATGTCCGCCTATTCAACAAGCGGGAGGCAGGGTTGGTATCAGTGCTTCACAGTGCGAAAAAAAAAAAGAAAGAAAGCCGGATGGGCCAGCGCTTGCTAGCGCTAGGGCGGAGAAGTAGCAGACGACGCAGGCCACGCACCGCCCGAATGAATCTATGCGCATGCTGCGTGTTTCGAAATCTCGCCAGCAGTTAGCGCTCCGCGGACCGCTAGCCACGCGCTCGCTTGTTCCCTCTAAGAGTGGACCGAGCTGTACGTTTTAACACCGGATCTGTTTAAGCCGACCGTCAGTCTGTGGAGCGCGTACAAAAAAAAAAAAAAAAAAAACTCGCTGAACGATGACGTCACCGCGCGTTGCCTAGCAGCCACCTCGCGGAGCCGGCGTGTGCTTCGCCTCCTCTCCGTGCCGTGCACATGTTGCCTTGACATAGGAGAGCATGCGCGTGGCACGCGCTATGCCCGGGAGAGAGAAAGAGAAAATGAGAGCGAGAGAAAAAGAGAAAGAAATTGTAGCAGCACCAACGAGGCAACGCACAGAGCTGCTGCCGATGCCGTTCGCGTTTCCCCGCCTTCGCGCCGAACGCGCATTGTGTCCGTGGCTGCAGCCGGCGCCTCTGGTGGTGGCTCGGCAGGTTTTGACCAGCCACGCCCCGGCAAGTGCGGAGCGGAGTTTAGTCGTGACGTCACCGGGAGATGAAAGCTCGGAACTCTCGTTGAGTCTGTGGCGAGTACATGTAGCCTTGACATGGGACGACCAAAGAAGATCCAGACACCCGAAGAAGAAGCCGCTCATCTTGAAGCACATCGCGCGGTCATTTGAGAATCTGCGCGTCGGTGGCGAGCCGATTCGGAATACCATGCCTACCAGCACTTAGCATTTCCTAGCAAAACTTAGCCAAGCCTAGGAAAACCTGGAAGAAGCTAGGTCGATCACCAGCTCCGCTGTTTACTCCACCCTTGCACCACTAGTGCAAGCTATCCACGTTTCTTTTTTCTTTGTCGCTTTTTTAATATGCTTGAGGGTAAATCGTTCTAATAAAAAAGCCTGGTAAAAGGAGTATCTTTCTCAGAATAAAGTTCGTTGTCACACAGACTTGTACAATTCAGGAGGCCTGTAGGTCACGCATGATCACATGATATGTATCGTATTCTTTATTTAGACAACACGAAGCAAAACTACAACTGTTCCAGAACTTCACACATCAATGGCATGCCCATCACAACGGTTATTCGAATTCCCACCAGAACATTGAGACTGCATACCTAGACAAATCGGTCTTGTCGATTTAGTCTTCGGATTACAAAATTAGAAATAATAAGAAATTGAGCACGGAAATTCCGCCAATATTTTAGCACTGCGTTGACAATGAGGCACCGGCAACCATCATAATTCTTATTTCAGATTACATTAAAATGAATACCTGTTAGTGTTTTCTTTCCTTTTTATCTGTAAGCCCTCATATATAGTCCCCGTGACAAAACTGCAGCCTATGCCGAGCGCATTAAATCTAAGCACGCTGGAAAAAGGTCTATATGCGGGCTACGTTGACGTGCTCCCACCAATTTATCAAATACTATCGACCACCGAGATTCGATTTGGTCGCTTTCGAACGAGGTCAAACCGTCAGTGAAAAACATTAGCACGCGGATAGGGAACCGTGCCATTCGGCTGGGGATTGATCTTGCGTCTGTAGTAGCTGTTCAATAAATGACCATAATAAAACGCGCGGCAATGTTCTTGATCGGCGACTGCAACGGTCAGGAAGAGACGCGATGTATTAACATAATACATAGGACAAGAAATAGCGCTATGAGCAAGATCTTCTGCATACACATTATAGAGAAACCTGCGATCAGTTTCTACAAGTAATGCCAGTATTACGTGACAGATGGCATAAAAATATTCTTACGTGGGAAGACAAGTATATTGACAAATCAATACGCTGCACTTGGCCAAAAGGCAACAGCCCGCGCTAGCCTCCAATCGTCGTCGTCGTCTTCGCATCACAGGCCTCTTCGTCATCGGACATCATCATTACCGGTCCGTAGCAATATTAAGCAGTATGCCTGTACACTTTTCAACAGTCTACCTTTGGCTTCTGTTTATATTCTTATGTAAGCTAATCTGGAAACATAAACTTGTTATGACGCAGCAATTATTCAAGAAAGTTCTGCATCTCGTCGTTTTTAGGGCTTCCCTAACAAAAATGAATTAGAGCATAAACAATTATTCACTCGTTGCTCCTGTTATGTTTCGTTGGGTGAAAATCTTCAAAACGATTAGTAGGCATCGAAAACTTATTTTGCCTGCGGAAGTTTTACATTAAACTTTGTTCTCTCGTTTGTCACCTTATTGTTTCAACCTGTTTTCCCACATCCACATCAAGTCGACATATAGAAACTAACATTCATTTTTCTTGCGCTTAGTACTGTAGGACGCAACAGGGACGAAACGAACGCTGGATATGAAGCAGACATGAAGTGACACGCAAGAAAAATGAATGCACACCAACTAACCCAATTCATAGTTCTTCTAGAAAATAACAGCTGGAAAGACTCCTCTTTAAGAAAGCAACAACCGCTAAACAACAACAGAAACATAAGGATTTCATATTCTAGGGAAGAAAAAAAAATGGCCACTCACCGGCGACGAACAGTGTGAATTGGGCCTCGGTGACGGTAATAACGCTGGCGTTGTCGTCGCGGTACGTGACATTGCACACGTAACTTCCGGTGTCGGCCCGCTCCAGACGGTTGAGTCGCAGCGCCGGTGGCTCGCTGAGCAGTGAAAAGAACGCCCGGTGTTTCCACCGGGGCTGCTTCCAGTGGCTGCCATCGACAAGGGTGACGCTTCCTGCCAGCACCCTTTGCGATGAGACAGGCGCTTCCAGCGCGTACACTTTCTTCGGTTCTTTCATCGTGCCGTTCGGCGCATTTGAATTGCGAGACGCCACTGCGCTGACATGGAACCAGACGGCGGACAGAGGTTCACGTGACGACATGTCGATGGGGCAAGGAAGTGACGTCTGCTCGCCTTCCATGATGTTCAGGCTTAGCTGTACTTTCGAGACGTCGTCTGCAAGCAAAACAGACGGCCGTAAGCTTCGTACCCTATCACTGTGGTAAAAGAACCTGAGGTTTTGTCATTATACTAGCTGACAAGCTCGCGATGAGCCCCGTGTTTCAAAGCGTAGTTTTTAAATATGCGCAGCCCCCGTCACGACTGTCAAAAGCACGCTTCGAAGAACATTGGCGCCGCCTACCGGGTGAAGCTGTAACGAATACTTCTGAGCATGCGCTGCGAGCTGGACCGGGCGTCGCCAATCACGATTATAGCTATGTACATTGCGCAGATCCTCCTTTCCGATGACGCGACGACACCACGCAATAGCACGCGGTTCTTTCTTTCTTTCTTTTTTCTTGTCGCGGGGTGAGTTATTGCGTTATCATACGAGGACGCACGCTGATAAAGAACCTTGCCGGCCACGTGGCGCCTGTCCCGGCTCCGCTTGTCATCAGGCAGAATCGTGAGGAAGTGGAAGCTGCGCCAGGCACATGACTACGACCACGAATTAGCGGATCCCTGTCCACCTGGTAGCGCACCTCAGAAGCAACTATATCTTTCCACCATTCTCCAGTAGATGGCGCCAAGGGTATCGGAAGCGTCCGTCATTCACCGCCAGGGTAGAAATAGGCGCTGACTATAGGCCTGAAGTAATTATGACCCAATGCGACCCGGCCAATGGGAGGCATACGGAGCTCCGTGCCCCGGCGTAAGGCTTAGAGAAGCGCACTGCTCCCACGTCTCTAGACAGCTGCGAAGGACCACAAGGGCGAAACACGTAGGTAGTATGCTGATTGTCGTGTCCTCTATGGATCACAAAACTAACTATTTTATGCTATACCAGCTGAGAAGCTTCTCATGGGCGTTTTAGAACACGGGCATAAGCATTGATGAAAAACGTGGGCCGTTTCGTGATGGTTGTTTGCCCTATGGACAACAAGCTAAGCATAAATAGCTGCTCCGATTCCCCACTATAACACACCTACCGTACACACGTATTTCAGCTCAGATAGCTGCTCCGATTCCCCACTATAACACACCTACCGTACACTTGTATTTTAGCTCAGAGGGCATATTTTAGTTGTGTAACATGAACTCATTCATCTACAGTCAAAAAATAAAACCTAATGAGAAGTTATATTACCAAACTTTTATTCCCTAAATATACCAAACAAACCGAAACTCTTCTAGTCACAGAGAAACTCCGAACGCCACTTCGTGCTTTCGCAAAACGAAATCGCCGGCGCTGTAGATAATCTAGAAGAGAGGAACGATAGACCTCACTGCAGCCGGCAAGTACCGATGGAGTACCGGTGCGCACGCGACACGTGGTCCCCAACAGAGGACCCGGATACGTGGTAGCGTACTGCGTTTAATGTAAGCGAGCCGTACACGCGAACAGTCGTGATTTCGCATTTTGAGGCGGGACCATTGCGTGCCAACTTACTCGGTTTCGTCGATCGCGTGCACACTTTTCCGCGAACACGCCCACTGTATGCCGAAGCGGAAATGAAGTAACTTCGTAAAGCCCGGTGTCATTGTTCATACTTTTTTTTTCTCAGTTGCGGGAGTTGAAACGCAGCGACACTGTTGAGATTGCCGTGGTGGGCGCGGCATTGTATCAAGAGGCGTGGGTATTGCCACCCAGTATGCCCACGAAGACAAGCCAGTTCAATTCCACTGGCGAGGACGGACACTGGGAGATAACTTCGTTTGCTTGCTCGCACAACGACACAAGCTTGCTGGAGTTCTCACATCCTACGTACAGTCAACCACAAAATATTACGGACCATGAAATCTGAGAAAAAGCTGAATATATCCACCGCCTCACAATGCCGCCAGGTATTTGGATTTCGGGCCTCGCCTAGAATATGCTAACAACATTGTCGTATACAGTTTTACTGGCTACTGCTGCAGGCTGCACGGGAATTCAGTGTTTTCTGAGATCCCAGGGTTCGTAAAATTTTGTGGTTGACTGTACCCTGAACCCTTTGTTACGGCTTCAAGTGTAAAGTAGCCTCTCCCGCGTGGAGATCACACTGCTCTAGTGCCTAAGTCTTGGCGCGGCATTTATGAACGCGTATTCTGTGCGTCTTGGAATGAGCGATACAGCAACGTGTGACACCTATGGGTCTGTAGAAAACTATAGAACACCTGTTCTGCACTTGCCCTCAATACGAGGTCGAGCGCATGTCCTTGCAGACGGCACTAAGCCGACTGTACACTACATCATTTTCTGAAAGCAAGCGTCTTGGACCTCCACTTCTGTTGACGGCGCAGAAAGCTAATTGTGCACTACTGCAATTTTTGAAGAACACCGACCTCCGAGACCGATTTTAGTCCGGGTGTGCGTCCAACTGCGTACGCACAGGTGCTCCTTTTCCTCTCATTTAGTCTTTTCATTCCCCTTGCCCTTACTCCCAATGTAGGGTAGCGAACCGGATGCTGGTCTAGTTGACCTCCCTACCTGTCCTTTCTTTGCTTTTTCTCGCTCTCTCGTTGGTTCATGATAAAGTTAATGAAACTTGATTAGCCAGATGCATCTTGTTAGCACGCATGTGGTCACAGACAAAATATTTATTTATTTATTTATTTATTTATTTATTTATTTATTTATTTATTTATTTATTTATTTATTTATTTATTTATTTATTTATTTAAATAGGAATTGTAAAGGTTCGCGACAATCACTATGTGTCCCCATTTCCTAAAAACGTCAATTTTTTTTTTTTAACGAACGCAGAATTGTGAACGGTGGTGTGAAGAATTTCTGCTACTTAGCTGTTCACAGCCGAACACGGTGCAGCAACCTGCAATTAAAATTATGTAGGGAGGGGGGGGGGCACAAAATATTACTGATTTCAGCATATATAGTAACACCAGTACAGAGCACACAAGCGGACGAAAGGAGACAAAGTTCGGCAGGTGTTATGCTCTTGTGACACAAGATGCCGAAAGCCTGCTGCACCTTTGACAATCCATTAAGTTATACAATCGGGGCTAGATTTCTTGCAAGACAGAACGAGCCGCAATGTGAAGTACGCGTGGGGCACTATCCACCAGAAGGACGCCTTATAAGGCAGTCCTCCTGAACGCCACATTTGAACACTTACCGCACTACCTAAAGCGCAGCATGTTAGTGCACGCACTTGGCCACACCTTTAGTCAGTGAGATGGCTGCGACGTGACGTGTGCAATCATGCACGCACTAGGCACACCTTTAGTACGCCAGAACCATAAAGCAGCTTCAGGGAAGCATGCTCGTCTCGTACCCCAGAGGCCCGGGTTTGATTCCCACCCAGACCGAAACGTACGGAATTTTATTTTCAAAGCCACTTGTTTACTTTATTTACAGAAACCCCCCTGAGAAATGTGACGTCAGTCCGATCATATTTCGTCACGGCGCAGGTTCGCCAAGGTCACTATCAAGGGCACGCCAAGGGCACCGCCAACATATATACCTAAGGCTTTCGCCTTTTAAAAACGATACGGACACAAGCATTGACTTCGGAATAAAATGTTATTTTTGAAGAACACACATTGACGCGCGTTACATTGCTCATCTTTTTCAGGTGACCATTTTTCACCAGTTAACAACTACCACAATATTATATATCACTGGACGCACCTTCACGTGTCAGAACTTCCCCAAATGTTGGCGCCGATTCTACAGTGAATTGAATACTGAAATTTTACGTGCTATAACCACGATCTGATTATGAAGCACGCCGTATCGGGGGACTCCGGATTACTTTTGACCACCAGGGGTCTTTAACGTGCCCCGAATGCACTGCACACGGGCGTTTCAACATTTCGCCCGCATCGAAATGCGCTGGCGAATCGAACCCGCGACCTCGTGCTTAGCAGCGCAACACCATAGCCGCTAAGCCACCGCGGCGGGTCTGATTCTACAGTGAAATAATCTTGTCTAAACAGACTGCGTGGGTGAATCGAACAGTGGTGTTCTGGAACGTATGTGAGCATCAGTGGTCAAGCTGGGATGAACGATGAATCATGTATGTACAAGTAGCCCCGACACACTTCAGCCGTACATTATATTTCAACGACCGACGACTGTTCCCGCCGCTGTCGCAGTGCTTTGAGTATTACTTGTTTTTCTTGGCACAAGTTCACCAAATAGACAGTTACCCCCGTATTCAGAGAGGCATCTTAGTCTGTCTTTCGTCTTTCGGCTCGTCTTTCGGCTCGTCTTTCGTCCGATGGTGCCTGTCCGATGGTGACTGTGATAGTACATGCTAATTACCATTGACATCTGTTGTAGTAATTTAAGGTACGACCTTTGAAGACACACACTCGTCTTTATTATTTTTTTACGAAGGAACAAGGTGGGCACAAGTTCGATTGATGGCGTGCAACGCGATCTTGTTCGTTTTGTGCCTTTGACGATGTGAAGCAGAATGCGTGTTTCTGCATCGTGGTGCTTTCCCGGAAACATTCTCGTCAGACGCCAGCTGTGAGGAAAATGTCAACACCCTTTCAACTTTCCTTCACCATATGTTGCAAGCTGAGTTGCAGCGCACGCCCTGCAAACCCTAATTAAGGCGTGGAATACACAATACGTGTTATTCACCCTAAGTACAAAAGAAGAAAAAGATGTATGCGCAAGAACAGTTGAGCTCCTACGTTTCTCTGCCTAATTACTTCGTCACCATTGTCTGGGGACGTGTTTCGGTTATTAACCCCTTGCTGTTAATCTGACCATAAACAAGCACAGCGCTCACTCGTCAAGCGCGCAGAAGTCGTTCATTTCGCTTAAACTTTCCTTCTCTCCAAATACACATAGTGCCAAGCTTCTCCTATAATACCTAATATACTTTGTGCTGAGCAAAACAACACAGAGAAGAGCTGGACATGTATTGTGTGACCAGTAAAGATGACCCCGTGTTGATATGATTTTTTTTTTCTGTCAGAAAGTAACGACGGTAATCTGCCCGTTAATGCAGTGTTTCTAACGCAGCTTATTTGACTTATTCCTCTGTTTATATCTCTCTCTCTCTCGCTCGCTTCTGTCGTCTCCACAATCAAAACAGCGTAGTCTTGTTTATTTTACGCCACCCGAAGGCATTTCCATAAAATATATTAATTCAAAGAAAGATGGCGGGTCGCAAAACTGCCTGAGATGCTCCAGCAAAGAACAGTGTCTTCTTCTCAGGAGAACGACGTCGCATGCTGTCAAGGCTCAATCTTCGTATGCCATGCGACTCTTCGTCGACGAAAAGCAACAAAGAAACATAAACAAACGCCATTTGGGGTGTGCATGTTTTTTAATGGTCGGTGCATACATTCGTGAGGTTGTAAAAGTGGTGCCATTTGCGGCCATTGCATTTCGAACATCATAGGGTCAACAGTAATGAAATTCGGCTACTTAAATAGCGGTATGTACTTATTCTCTTACCGATTAATCGATTTCGAGTGTGTGTGTTTTTTTTTATCATGCGCTATTGATTGACACAGCAGTGCAGCCACATAACATTGTGTGTGCGTGCACGCGTGCGTGCGCATTTTACTTCGAATACAATTCTCAAATAATTGCATGGAGCATAAAGCGCAATTCGTCCTGTTGAGGCTGATTATCTGAAAAGGAGAGCATTACTTGCCCGACAATTCGCAATGTGTACGTATATAGTGGAGGACAAAAATTCACTACTAATTTTTTAGTATTTCACGATAAGGACTCTGTGGAAATGGTGAAACGTTAACTTATTTTTTATTTTATTTACGGAATACTGCAGGCCCGAAAGAGGGCTTAAGCAGGAGGGAGTACATAAAGGCATATCCAGCCAACTTAGACTGCTCGGCTTCAATTTCGCAATTACGACGTGCTCCAAAATGAATAATTAAAAAGGGGTATTTAGTTAACCTTTTGAACTAGCCATACAGTTCTTTCAATTTCTCATATAGTTAATAGGTGGCGCACATATCCACGTTCTAGTGACGGGTCTTTCTGGACAAGAGAAACGGATCTCTAAGGCTATGCTTTTGCTAGCTGCGCGCAGCCGAAGTGTTTCGGGAGCCGGAAGCCCATCATAGAAACCACTGTTTTAGAAGTGACCTGTTTCCGCCTCTCCCAGAAATCTACCTGAAAATGTTATGCGGATAAAAAAGGATAACACGTTGTTAACCATCATCATGATCATCGTAATCATCGTCTTGCGCTGATTCCAATATGCGCCTGCAAATTTCCTAACTTCATCACCCCACCTAGTCTTCTGCCGTCCTCGACTGCGCTTCTCTTCCTGTGGTAATCATTCCGTAATTCTAATGGTCCACCGGTTATCCATCCTACGCATTACATGGCCTGCCCAGCTCCATTTTTTTTCTCTTAATGTCAACTAGAATATCGGTTATCCCCGTTTGCTCTTTGATCGACACCTCTCTCTTCCTGTCTCTCAACGTCACTCTTAGCGTGGTCCTTAACTTGTTCTCGAGCTTCTTTGTTAACCTCCAAGTTTCTGCCCCATATTTTAGCACCCGTAGAATGCAATGATTGTACACTTTTCGTTTCGACGACAGTGGTAAGCTCCCAGTCAGGATTTGGCAATGCCTACCGTATGCACTCCGGCCCAATTTTATTCTTGTGTAAATTTCCTTCTCATGATAAGGGTCCCCTGTGAGCAATTGACCTAGATAAACGTACTCCTCTACAGACTCTAGAGGCTGACTGGCGATCATGAATTCTTGTTCCCTTGCCAGGCTATTAAACATTTCCTTTGTCTTCTGCATATTAATGTTCAACCCCACCCCTGCACTTTCTCGATTAAGGTCCTCGATCAGCCTGTAAATATATGGTAGTAAATTTTATGCGTCAAATTGCGGGGAAGACATCGTAATTTGTGAGGAATTTCACAATATAAGCGATATTTACCTCGCCCTACCGCATCAAGATTATATGTAGAATGAACGCCAACGGTTTTTTTTTTTTTTGTTCTGGAAAGATGGGCTGGAAAACAAACATTTGAAAGCGTACAGTACTCTCCAGTGCTAAAGGGAACATCTCATAAGTATTCAAACCAAAGAAATGTGAAAGCATCCTAAATTTCACAGGAGAAAAGAAAATGCGCTTGATGTGACGCGTTAGGTGGAGCTCTAATGGCGAAAAATTTGCGCTCAGGCTTTCGTGTGAAAAAAGTATTGAAGATTAGCAGATCCGAAATGGTAATTTGTAGTTGCCTTTAAAAGTGTAACGTATTATGCACACAGGACAGTCGTAAGTATACAAAGTATATGATGTAAAGTTTGTTGACACTGCACGGAACACTATAAGAAAGGGTGATTCCATACCGTTTTATTGCAAGCGCATCCTTCATTCAAATTCGAACCGACCCGGCATCGAGCGTTAAAGAAATAGCCGCACAATACGGGTACCGTGTCTGTATAGAAAGGCAATTACACATAGACGTCTACATGATTCAAATGTCCGGTTGCGGAAACTCTTCGTGGTGACTATTTCTTTTTTCTTCTAGGATGACCTCATTGCAAATCATTAGGGCCTCAGTATCTGGGCCGGGGATTTCTGTTTACTATAGCGGCTTCTATGCCGCCGAATCGTTTTGTTGCTATTGTCGTTGGCCGTACTGTATTAGCTGCCGTACGTCACCAAAATGTAGTCTTGCCGAAAGCCGCAGTTGAGATAGTCAAAAGCACTATTCCTATATAAAAAGGAAAACATAATAAAAAAGCTAAAAAAATGAACGCCGTAATTCCATGGTAATGATTCATTTAGCAGTAGGTTGAGTTAATAGCCCAACTGTGTTTGCAAACGACATGGTCACGTTTATCACTACTCTTCAGAGGCCAGGAGTAGTTCGCAGACAAACCTGCTTTGATCGAATGGCAAGAAATTGTGCAAAAAAATACAAAAAAATGTAAGCGATCAACCCAAGAACAGAAGTTTATATGAGCATTAAATCAGTGCAGTCATGAGGAGAGAAAAAAATTATTTGTAATTAAAAACAAATGAGAATGTGTGGTTAGCTTACCAGCAGTGAATGTGGAAACAGCCTTCCAGATGACCATTGCCATGATCATTTAATTGCAAGTCGATTGGACTAAATGAGTTGCAATTCGAGCCGACAAATTCGGCTTAATTAATTAGCATCTGCGTAATTAATTAGCAGCGTAAAATGAGCTCGAAATCAGCGGAGTTAACAAATAGAAGCAGCCTAACTGCCGACCATTAGCACGATGTATGTATGCAATTTAATTGGATAATTTCTGTGGGCAATTCGAGCAGTGAAATAATGACATAGCGAGGATTTGTTTTTACATTTCACTTGCTAATAAATTTGCTAATAAACTTGCTGACTGAGCTTTCTCGTGGAGTGAAAAAATGAACGTGATTTTCGTTTTTTTTTTTATTGCGTACTCAATGACAGTTTTCGCTTCCAGAAAAAGGATGAGAAACTATCGCAAACCATAGGTGCTCTTATACATTTAGCGCTTCTGGTTAGCCTGGCCATAAGGACTTGCACGGCTTTGAGGGAAATATTAACAGCTGACTCTGTAGAATTGTCGTACTTCAGAAAGGGTTGTGAATAGCACTGAAAAATTAATTTTATGTACATAATAGGCCTTCGAGCCATCCTTCAATAAATACATTTTATCATCATCATCATGGTCATACATCTATAAAATCGATCGTTTTTAACCACGGCAATTAGTCGGCAGTGCCACTGCCGTAGCCTTGAGAAATTTACAAATGAAAAAAGTTGTCGCAGTTTCACCTGAAAGGCGAAGCATCAATTGCGATAGCAAATTTGGAGAGAGCTATACGGAGTAATGATATTAGCTTTATCAGCTGTATAAACTTGGACATGCAGCAGACCCGGCAACGCGCAGAACTGTTGTCGACGCCGTCGGCGTTTTGCCCGCGTTCGCTCAAAATGCCTGCGGCGTTGGTGACTGTTGCCGGAGCCTCTGATATAAATAGGCACTTGGTGCCGCAGCTAAACGTCGCCTCCCTTCCCTCCCCCCCCCCCCCCCCCCCCCGCGACCTTTCGTGCGTGAGAAGAAGGCGCGTTTGCTCTACATATATGGTGATTGTAAAGGAGGAAAGAGACGCCTACTTCTGCAGCCCTTGAGGAAGCACGGCGCAGAACGCGCGTTTGTTCTCCGCCGTGCGTTCACTCCCCATGAAAGAGCGCGTCCCTCGCGCCCTTTCACTCGCACATACAGCGTTCGGCGGCGCGCGGCGACGATTTCATCTCCATTGACGTCATACGGAACCTCACGGCGACGGCGACGGCAACGGCGACGGCGACGCCGACGGCAGAAATCTGCTTTTGAGTGTCCATATAATTGCTATCGCAATAAAACAAAAATTTGCAGAGCCAGGGCACATGTTGGAAAGTATGTGAAGTGAAGGGAAGCTTTAGCGAATCGGTTAATTCAATGCTTTACAACTAACGGCCATACGCAAAACTTTGTTTACTTTCATCCATTGAAACGCGCAATCTCACGGAATGTATATGCTTATCCACCACAATGGTGGTCTTCACAACCTTTACCAACGGCTTTTCCAGATTTGATTTTCAAATGAATATGCATAAATTACATAAATTGAGTGAATAAACACACACATGCGAAATGACGATGAGTACTTAGCATCGACACGCTCGAATCGATGAGCAATGTAAAGCGCATGGCAAGGCGCTTGGCGTGTTTAGGAAATATTAAAGCACAACACTTCTTGCGTTACTAAATTTACACTACCAATTTGCTAGCATAAATGGTCAGCAAGTGCCGTGGTCGATTATGCTGCGTGTGCTTCACAGTTTAATGCAAAAATTAGATAAACTGTGGTTTCGTTCAATACATTGGGGTATTAACATTTGTGTTCTACTTCATGGCGTACTTTCTCGCAGACAGATAGCTATAGAAATTTATTGACACATATTTGAATATTTATCCAAAAACATGAGTGCTCGGCGGTACAACCTGTGCTTCTCCAAAGTAGGACTATAAATACTCTTGAAATTGCCGATAAATTACATGTCGCGTAGTAACTTCGTTGTTGTTTTGTATGTGTTCCGGTTTATCATTAGATAATTTCTTTCACTGCACGATTATGCGAAGTCATTGTGCCATATTGTTGTCCCCTGGTAAGTATGACCACTATACGTACCAATATTTGATGCTTAATGAAGATAACGAAAAGAAGAAGGCAATGAAGATAAGAAAAGAGTTAGGAGCGCCACCAGTGGTTTTACTGTAGCGTATACCTGGGGCACATACGGCATAGATAAACGTATAGCATACATATGCATAAATATATATGAAACATCACAGTGATGGCGACGCCTACGGTTAAAATTTGTCTGGAGCGTCCATATAATTGCTATCACAACAAAAAAAATGTCACAGTTTCGCCCTAAGGGCGAAGCAATGAATGCGATAGCAACACAGCAATGTCATACGAAGTAAGGTGAGCGGCTTTGGTAGCAATATGAACTGTAGTAAACATGAGCTGATTTAGTAAGCAGGTGTGCTGCGGCGCAAGTAGACCGACATGAAGAGAGACTCGATGACCACGAGACGGCGCGTGTGAAACGGTGGTGTTGATGAGAAGCGCTTCCCGTGGGCAGCGCGTGCGAAGGGACACACCTGTAGCCCTGCACGGGCAACACTGCATGTGTAGCGTGCGTTGGAAAATGTGGCCCGACTATTACTTACTGAATGAACAAGCGTGTTGTGAGCGCGCACAAACAAACATGAATAGATCACACTGAATGACTGCAGACAACGACTGTCAAAACGCTGGCAGCAAGCGCATACGCCGCAGCGGGCGAAGGTACGTGCGGTCTATCGCTTCAACGGAAACTGAGCGGCGAATGCACAGTGCATACAAAGGTCAGAGCCGTGTGGAGATAAGAGACGGTGCGGGCGAGCGACGAGCGCGGTTGTTGGCAGAGTATAAGTGCGCCCCCCCCCCTCCCCGCTCCCTCCGGCGCTGGCTTCCTGCTTCCTTGCTTGCGCGTGGGAGATTGAGTGCGTTCGCTCTCTGTGATAGCGCGCGTCCCCGCACGCTTCCGCTCGGGCATACGGCGCACGGCGAAGATTTTATCTATACGGAACCTCACGGCGACGGCGACGGCGACGCCGACGGCAGAAATCCGGTTGAAGTGTCCATATAATTGCTATCGCAATAAAAAGAACATATGTCTATCGCGATCTGCTCACATTTTTACTAGCGTACTAGCCTTATTTCAAGATTCATTGGCAGTTTCTTTATCCGAAAGTTTGCTCGTGTTAAATAACGATGCCCGTTTGAAATAGCGAGCCGAATGCAGTTGTGGGTTCGGCTTCCATGAGGTGTAATGTCGAATTTTCTTCTTATCCCTGTACTTGGGGGCTTTTCCTTCATTGAGAACATTGTGTTCACCACAAAGTTTATCTTAATATGTAAAGAACTGTACAGTTCAATAAAAACTGTGTCTATATACTATGCTGTGTCTGGCTTCATTGTCTGCTGGCTTGATATCGTTCAAATAAAGCGATTGTAAATATTGAAGGGGCGCTTGGTTATCCCTATCTGGATGAATGCGTAAGCATTGCGACCACCGCGCGATGCCTATGCTCTTTCAGATGCCTATGCCTATGCCTACGATCGTCATTGGTGAGCGGCACATTCCTTGTGGCACATGCCTAGTTACCCAAATTGGCGTCAGATGCGTTCGTTGAAGAGCGACTTCATCCGGAGCCACCCCACCACAACGTCCCTCATTACCGACAGTTCCGTTTAAGCTGGATGCGCACGATGGACCAAACTCCGCGCAACATTACTCGTACGTGGCTCAGTGTCGTCCTATCCCGCCGTACAACAAGTGTGACGCAGGTAAGTTGCTGGCGGCGCAATTTGCTGCGTGTCAGCAACGTCATGCTTGTTCGCAGAATTTGCTCCGACGGGTGAATCCAGCTTTAGGGACGTTACAAGCCTCGTAATTTAATTTTAAATCAAGATTCCTGCCACCTGCTCTCTGGAAGCAGGAGACTGAGAATGTCCAATAAACCAACCAACTGTAGCCGCCCTCACTGCATTGCTGCATTTTTTGAACGTTATTCGTTTACGCACCGAGAAGTGTATGCTAGTTGCTGCGAAGCACTCAATTTCCCGGCCTTCCGCGTCAGCGTTTGCTCACGCGGATGCGTATCTGCATCTCGGATCTTAATTTCCATCCTTCCGGGCGTTCGCACTTCGCAAGGTGTGGCACGTGCTTCAGGTTTCGCGGCGCCGTTCCTTGCATATTATGGTAATATCCAACTTCTCTGTGCTCTTCCGAGCTCACGTGTGTACGCGTGGCGCTCTTTCCCGAAACGAGCCATTCAGAAGGCACTGTTTGTTTTGTAATCGTTCCGAGTATGAATGTATGACATTTGCGATTCCTTTTTTCCGCGTGTGCATGTCTTTTCTTTTAGATTAGAATCCAATAAAATGGTAAGGTAGGTCTCTTTAGAGCCTGAAACCCCGAAATCCTAAATACATTCTTCAGACAAGACTAAAAAGGAAATGATAAACAATAAAGAAAGTCTTGATAAGCGCTACACAAACACAAGTCACAAGGACACAAATAGTGTAACTGCGGGTACAAGCACCGTCGGCGGTCGCGGCAACAACAATCACAAAAGCGAAGACGACGACGACATTCGCGATTCGTAGTGGCGGCACTACCTGTGTTTTTGAGACTTGTGTTCGTGTTAAATAAGTCTTAAAATGGGGCTAGTTGGCACGGCATCATTCCGTTTCCTAGACTGATATTTCGGACAAAAGACAGTGAGGTGGACACGGTTGAACAAATGCCTTCTTCTAAGTCCATGTCCTTTTCGTGGTCTTTTGTGCGAGATATCAGCTCAGTAAACGAAATGCTGCGTTCATGGGTCTGGAGCATATTGCCATTTTCTTTTAGCTTGATTTTTTTTCTAGATATCTATATTTTTTCTACATTCAATAGAATAAACAAACAAAAAGAAGAAGAAGCAAAGGAAGAAGAAACAACCGAAGGAAAAATAGGGAAACTAAGGATAAGGAGAGATAGAAGAGAAAGAGCAACCGAATGAGAAAAATAGACAAAAAAAAAGAAGAAAAGAAGATGAAGGGAAAGAGTGAAAAGCGGAAACAGTTGAAAAAGAGAGAATAAAAACAATAAAATGAAGAAGGAGAAGAAGAAGCAGTACCAGCAGCAACAGCAACAAAAACGTCACAGTGACAACACTACTGGCGTTCCCATATTGTGCACGATTCCTTTACTTGTCTTGTGCAAGGTCGCCCACTTCCATGGGAACCGACTTCCAACTACTCCAGCACGCATTAGTAACTTTAATACCTAATATTAGCCGGCAGGCTATAGCTTAATGAATAATTATCGGTGTTGGTAGTTATACTAGTCGCTTTCTTCCATAATATAGAGGAAATGTGGCAGTTATATCGAAATCGTACAAACCATTCAAACTGAAAGGCGATGCATGTCTCTGCGCATACATACCGTTTACAGATTTCCCATATTTTCCTATAAACATGCGCTGTCAGCCTTCCGTCACCTCCTCATACCTAGTCAATTTTTTATACCATTTCTCTTTCATACCTTGTATTCTGTGAGCGAAAGTATTGAAATCACGTAAAAGTTAATTGCCAAATTACTTAAACAAAAATGAGAACCATCGCTGTTTTACAGCTTGGCAGACGATCGAATGCACCAGTGACAAAAGAAAATGCCAGCATACCACGACAAAACTTCTCGAACATATGTCAGGAGCTGCCCGTGTCCGCATTTCCAGGGACGCACGCTACATTACCATTACTCACGGCATCGGAGCGCTTGCGGAAACACTTCGCTTCTTTCGCAAGGCATGCATCGTGGTCGACGACAGCAGAGAAATGGGAGACGCCTACAACAACGAAAGCGTCACGCTAAGCTGTGCATGCTCACGCAGTTCTGTATCGAAGTGCCTTGTCTTAATTGTATCGGAACATTGTGAAAGCTACGCGTGCAACCGAACATACAGGAATGTGTTCTACAAGAGTGTTAGGCAAAATGTCTTATGTGGTGTAGAAGAGCTTTTCCGTAGACAGAATGGTTCGTGTCTATGAAATCGAACTTTGTGTATGTGAATATGGCCTTAGTTTAGCCACGGCTAGGCTTGAACCAGGGGCGGATCTAGGGTAATGTCCACCGTAGGCGAGGGGGCAAAGGATATTCACTCAACCAGATAGAGACAGATGGCAGGACTCTCAATGCACGCGCAATTTTATAAGCGCATACATTGCTTGTGCGTGCTATATAATACCAAGACTAAGTCAGGTGTCAAGACGTGTAGGCATTTCTCAGGGGAGGTTCTGGATCTGTTAATGGGCATGTATTATATCATTTAACTTATACATATCTGCGCGTTTAACGGCATATAAATAATTTGCTCGATCCCATACACGGGATCGAAACCGCGCCCTCGTGCTTCAGCAGCGAACCACCATAGCTACCGCGGCATGCCATACAGGTTTGTTCATTGCGGCCACAGCGTCTGTCATACTCGTATCAATTGATGATAATTTTATCAAGAGCAACATTCATGACGCCCTGTGTATACCACATAAATGCGATAGCAATATAAAGCGATGAGCGTGGAGGGATGGCTGAAGGGAAGCAAGGAAGGAAGGAAAGAGTAGAGAAGGAAAGGCAGAGAGGTTAACCAGTTCAGCACAACCGGTTTGCTACCCTACACATGAGAGCGGGATGAGGGGGATGAAAGATGGGGAGAAGAGAGAGAGAGAGCACAGCACACTCTTCGTCAGTCGCAGTCCGTCACTCTTGCGTGGTACGTGATATCACTGTCACAACCGCTTGTCCAAGCCCGTTTCGTTTAAAAACCTAAGTGTTCCCTTCGTCGCCTTCAGTTGCGATGTCTTCTGTCGACGACACGTGAGAATCGTTTAAATTGACATTGGGGGTAGCTTCACCGAGCATAGACATGGGTGTCGCATGCAACATGACGGTGTTATATAGTACGATCCACGGTTAAAGGGAGCAGTGCAATGTCAGAGAGCCAGCTTTTGCTGGCTCTCTAACAGCAAGTGCCGGCTGAAACTCGTCAATGAACCGCACTGGTTTGCAAAGAAAGCTGCAAATGCAACCAAGCCACAGCTGTCTGCTGCAAGGCTCGGCGAGTGTACACTTACAATAGGAAAAAAATAGCACGCGCTGTGCAGACGCATGTTTTCGTTTTAAGAGTGAGCCGCTGTGTACAGCGTGTCAAGAAAAAGAAAAAAGAAGAAATACAAGAAATAGAGCAGCGATCCGGTGTTCGCCGGAGAGACTGTGACTTTTCCTCCATTTTATATATTTATTTGTTTGGATGGCACTACACGGTTGTCATGTTGTAGGAGAAGAAAGGCGACATCAACGGTCGCCTCATCAGGCCAATAAGCAAGTAATTGAATTCTGGGCTATTACGTGCCTAACCCACGGTCTGATCATGAGGCACGCCATGGTGAGGGACTGCGGATTAATTCTGACTAACTGCGGTTCCTTAACGTGCACCCAATGCACTGTTCACGCGCGTTCTTGCATTTGGCCCCCATCGAAATGCGGCTACCGCGGCCAGGATTTGATCTCTCGACTTCGTGCTTGGCAGCGCAAGGCCAAAGGCACTACGACACCACTACGGGTGACGAGGCCACTAGCGCCACAATATACTTTCACCCCACAACGCCATTAGAGAAAGAAGACGTTAAACGTAATGCATAAAGGATAACAAACAGTTTGCTCGCGATAACTTAGCCCGACTCAACCTTCTGTAGTTACAGGAGAAAAGTAATAAACAAAAGGATAACAAGAATGTATGTGCAGTGCATAAACAAGCACACGGTATACACCCATTGAAGCTGAGTACGTGTGTATAAAGTAAAGGAGGGAAAAAAATACACGCAACGAACTAGTGTGTGACTTTCTTTTACCCGTTTGCAAAAATTTACTCCTTTTTTAAATTGCGACAGGGTGCAATACCTTAACAAAAATAACAAGTTAACGCGGGATGCCGGGAAATGTGCCATGTCGTTTTTTGCAATGTCACCTTTTCCACTACATTACTGGAGTCACATTTGCCTGACTGCAGTATTTGCTTAATTCTGCGAAGAAACTGTATGACCGAGGAAATGCCTTCGCGGTGATTTAAAGCTTTTGTTCAGGCGCAAGAAGTTGCCGTCACGTTCCTGGCTTTCGTAGCTTTATTTATTTGCTATTTACGGCTTTATGTCCTGTTTCGCCTTGTAGTTTGTTATTATCAAACAGGTCACGGCGTGCTAAACGTAATACGCAGCGCACTTTGCACTTGCTCTTGCTTCTGGAACGGCGTATTCCTTGTTTAGAAATGGGCTGCCACGAAACACAGTGAAGCAACAATGACTACTACAACAGCAACAACCAAAGTGACATGTTTTATAACTGCATGCAACACCGCAATATTCACATGTTAGGGAGTTTTTTGGAATGGAATAGTGGCTTTACAAATCTCTCATTAGCTCGAGGAAAAGTTCACCAGAACGCGGAGAGCGTACATTCGCTTACCTCTCCCCGATCCCTAGCAGTAGCAGCACAAGGAGGCAAAATATGACCTAGATCACACTTTCTTTTATTTATTTTTTACTTCAGTATACCGAAACTCCAGAACGCTTTTGTGTATGCCCAGGAAACAGAAAATGAGGTCTCGGCGTAGCCCAGGAACTACTACACAGTGAGGTTAAGTATAGAGCAGTAACTTTTCTTTTTATGCTGCGAGAAAGAGCCTCTGAGCTTAGAAAAGCACCTAACAGAAGCTTGTGAACCTCAATTTGGAGGCTGCACTTGTACGCAACAGTGCAGGCCATAGGAGAATCACATATAAAGATGCATCGCTTATAACGACAAGTGTATTTAGCAACATCTGCATGCTTTCGCATTAACAGCTCGCAGAAATAAATTGTATTCGGAGATGCGAGTACCGAATAGCAACAATAAAAGTTTGGTTTTGGAATAATTGTTTGACGGGCAAAGAGGATCTTAACTGAAATGACACGACAAAATTTCGCTAAGCGAACGATGTCAATGTGGGCTCAAGACTTCGGGTAAGATTTTTCTAATATTCTGAACGCGTGATGTATGTTGGCGAACGATTTATTGAAGCTCGAAGGACAGCCAATGTTCGCACGTTAAGCGACAGTATGAGACACAGATTTCTGATCTCAGAGTATGTGGGTGTGAATTCTAGAGCTTAACGCCTACCCCACAATTTCTTACAGCTCTTGGCCGAACTATTTCTCAGTTAGGTGTTTACTAGGCGGCTTCTTCAGTGATGATATATTGATACACACACATACTCACTTGAATGAGCCATTGTAACAAGGAAGCTGTTTCTATCTGAATCGTATCAAAACAGCGCCAACGCGTTGTCTCCCTTACGAGATTGCAGAAATTTTTTGTTTTGTTTTTGTGTGTGTGTGTGTGGAAGGTTTCAGGTGAGTCCAGGTACAGCAAGAGATTTTAGCTATCTCTTATAGCAGTTAATGGTCACATCCAATGGTTACAATAGTAACACCTTTATAAGTTGATTGCACTTAATTACAAAGCAAAGTCCACTGTTGTTTCTAGCATTTGGTTCGAGCCTGGATAAATTTCTTGAATGAAGAAATAAAATTAGTCTTGTTCCTCTTCGCGCTGTCCGCGTACTTTTGTGCGCCTCTGGACATAACGAAATGAGGCCGACACTGCTGCTTCCTCGGAAAAAAACAACAAGAAGAAACTCGAAAGTGCTATTTTACGACAGGCTAAGCAGGATTTCTCCGCCAACTTTATCTTTTTGTCCCCAAGGCAATTAGGCACTCGGCAGAATAGCGCTGCAGTGACTAATTATGTTTCAACGTCGAGCGACGCTTCTTGTGTCGTTGCACAGGACCCGCAGTGATTAGTTGAGGGCCAAGTGAAGAGCTTAGGCCGAATCTCGCCGCACAGGAAGCAGTACAGGTCTGCGATGGCATTAGCATAATGAGCCTGCTCATGTTTTTTTGAAAAGATGTGACTGATTAAGATTACCAAACTTAGTATGCTACGCTTCTCTGGCCGTTGACCTTGCGTTCGTACAGATTTTCTTCGTTCTACGCAGTTGAAACCGAACTCGAGAAAAGAAAAGCAATTACGCACCATGGTTACCAGGAGATCGATAAGCTACTTCAGGGTAAACTGTGGACAAAGAACTGCTATACGAGTGTGCCGCATACGCTTGGCTAATGCTCAGATCCCTGCACCTGTTAATGTAACTCCTAATTACTGGACTATTTTGGCACACCGATATTGTATTTTTTTTTTCTTGCGCTCGGAGCCTACGTACGAGCAAGAAATGGACAGCAAGTTACGAACCTTAGCTGAACCACGCTTTTATTTAACGACTTACGGGTGGCATCGATTCTCTCGATGTGCTGGATCGCTGTGTAAGTGGGGAGTAAAGTTGTAAGTCTTCATTCAATCGCGTTTTTCAAAGCGGAACTTTCGGTGCCTCATCTTCCGGTTTTTGCGTGTCGTCTTCGTGTTTCCTGCTACTGCCTATATAGTACGGAATTTCGACCTACAATGTGGTGCCAGTGACAGCACTTCTGTTCTGTATACTAAAACAACAAATGAAGACTGAATAGCTTGTGTATGTAATACCGGCTTATGCGCATATTTAAAGCCCACATCCATCTTAATGTAATACGTCTTAATTTCAACAGCCTCTTTGATCTTCGTTAATATTTAATATTTGGGTTACCTCCTTCCTGAGCCATTGAGCATATGTGTCTCCGTGTATGTGGTCATTGTGTGCACCACACCATAAAACATTGGAAGCTTCGCGCCACCTATAGGTACCAACAGCGCATATGTTTTTCAGAAGAGTGGAATTTTGAGGCAGTTGGTGATGCATATTTGAGTACGGTGAAACGCGAAAGATGGGACAAAGTGTATTTTGCGCTCGGAGTCTATGAGCAGGAAATGGACAGCAAGTTGCGAGTCTTAGCTGAATCACGCTTTTACGACTTCTGGAGCCGTCTGTCTGGCCTCACTTTGTCGCGTCTTTCGCGCTTCACCGTACTCAAAAGTGCGTATGTCCTTTTGGTTATTTTCGCAGCACATCTTATGAGCCAATTTGTTGGATTGGCGTTCAGATCCAAAAAGTGCGTCTGTGAATCAAATCGTATACTGATGCGGAGATAACGAGCGATAAGAATGCACCAACGAAATACCCGTAGCTCTTCAAACATAACTTATTTGTTCCCACTTCCAATGCGAGCAGACATTTCAGGCTGTAAAGTCGCTGTGCGCTCGAAGTAAAATACCGGGAAGCATCGTGGATGCATCAGTGGCTACAACTTTCTCTTGCTCCGTACGTTGTCGCGGGTTCGATTACCGTCAGTGCCGGCAGCATTTTGATAGGACAGCTTTTCTATTTCGCCCACGGCAGCCCAAAATAAACGTGAAGAATGGATACGGCAGTTTAATGGCAACGCACTGTAATGAATGTGGCTCTTTTCAATTTTTTTTCTTTTTGTAAGACAGTTATTCGGGTGAGGAGGAGACAAAACGGAAAGTGAAGTTATGGAGACCCAGCATATCAAACGTAAAGGTGACAGTGCGTCAGCAAGGCTTCCTCGTCTCTTGAAGAAAAATAATTGATGTTCTTGGATGGCTCTCTCGGTTCGAGTTGAAACGCGTGCCAGCCTTCAATTACTGTTGTTATTTTGTGTCACGGCGATTACGTTCACCAGGAAAGCAGGATGCGCATATAAATCGTGTGTGCACCTGCGAATAAAGATCAGCTGGTAGGTGGCGCCCAGGTTGTTGTAGCTGTTTCGTCCCCGTCTTTAGCGTCGTCAGCGATACGTCTGTGGCTTTACGCACCACTGAACGCCAGTTTCTGCACCATATGATTGGGTAACGATGCAAACTTTGAGTTATGTGCGCAAATGTACGTGCGCACAAGGCCATCTTCTCCTATAAATTTGACTCTTGTCTGCTTTCAATAAATTAGTTGCAAGTGACGCTCTTTCCTGTCCTGACTTTTTTCCGTCCTTGGTTGCGTCTAAACACTACGGAATAAGATGAACCAACTAGCCCAGCAACAAGTCCTGATTCGTCAAGTGTGTTGGACGTCGTTCGTGGGTTTGATCTACGCGGAACGTTACGAATTGCACTGCGATAGTAATAACATGGACACTAGAGGCAGCGCTGTCGTGCTGCCCTGCTATCGACAGCGCATGCGCGGCCCACGCGTGGAAGGCAAGGACTCATTCATACCGGTGACTCGCAGAGGTAGCACGACCAAGATAATCACAAACAGCACAAACGGTCGCTTTGGTCAAAAGCGACTGTTTTGGGTCAGTCGCTCACTGCTCGATTTCTCAGTCGCACGGCTGTAGTCGCAAACCTATTGAACCAATCAACGGCGCAAGAGCAGGACGTCTGTATATGCTGACGCTTATACTACCGGGCGAACATTACCGTTCGTGCTGAGCAAATGTGTGCATATCACGCTGTGGTGCGTACGCTATATAGTCTGAGCGGAACGGACATTAAACGTCAAGATAAATATTTAATCCACTCTTTCGGCACTGACAAACGCCGACGGCCTTCATTCGGTCTCATGCCGTGCATCCATTGAAGTGTAACGCCTGCAGCTCCCCTGGCGGAGCTCCCCATCACGCCACCGTTCGCTCTCAGGCAAAACTGCCAATTTTTCTTCCCTTTAAGAGAAAATTTCAGATCGGAGGCTCCGCTTTCTGCTGCTGAATACTTGCTACATAAAAGTGTTTTTCCGACCGTGAAAGAAGGCCGCGAACACATGCAAAGTACCTCAAGCGGCCAGTTGCACTGCAATTTTGCGTGTATTCGCGGGCTTCTTTCACGGTCGGAAAAACACTTTTATGTAGCACGTATTAAGCAGCAGAAAGCTGTATCGGGAGCTTTTCTTTTTTTATATTGCTCTGCAATTTTCTCATTGACACTTTAAATCTAATTATAATATTTGCGAAGTTGGTTTATTAATTAGGACTATAATTGCGTAATTAGGTGGAATGCAAAAAAAATAATCTGAGTATCTCCAAGCGACGGCAAACAACATTATCTTGGTTCTGTTCAGCTACGTGCAATTTACATATGTTTAAATCTTGGTGCATGATAGTTGGGACACCCTGTATATATATAAGTATACAGATGCGCGGGAATGACTGTATACGGGTATATTTACAAGCGCATATGCATGTAGCTCTGCCCAGAACGAACAGCCCGTGCCTTTGAACAGCCGAACAGCTCGTGAACAACCGGCAATCTGTCGTTGTAGTATACAGGTAGGGTGGTCGTTGTAGAGGTTGACGAGGTTGGCCATGGTGAAAACCTCGAGTGAGCGTCCGCTGCGGAACTCCGTGGCAAGGACAGGGACCTCAACCGGCCGCCAAATATGTTACGTATAAAAATGCACGCGAAGGACTATATACAGGTATATTTACAAGCTCATATGCATGTAGCTCTGCCCAGAACGAACAGCCCGTGCCAGGTTATAATGACGTCCTCTTCGTCCCTTCAGCCATGACAGGCTTGCTCTTGGTCACTGAAATAACTGTTTCGCAGCATTATATATATAGGGTGCAAATAACTGCTTCTGATTCAATGAAATGTGACAAAGATGCGCACAAGGCACGGTTGCATAACCCAGATCGATCGCTGTGATTTCAGCGCCAAACTGCCTGAACTGTAGACGAAACACTGCTTCTTGCCCAGTGATCAGCGAGCAGTCATTAGGCCCATTGCTAACTCCCAAATGGTGTCTCAAGGCAGTTCGAATGTTATGCACAGAACGCAAAGAAATTGGTGGTGCGGAACACGTTGTTTGGTCCTTCCAGCGCTTCAGTGCCGATAGGAGACATTTGCACCCGCCGCGGTGGCTCAGTTTGCTAAGGCGTTGCGCTGCTGAGCACGAGGTCGCGGAGTCAAATCCCGGCCGCGGCGGTCGCATTTCGATGGAGGCGAGATGCAAAAACGCCCGTGTGCTTGCGGTGCAGTGCAGGTTAAAGAAGCCCAGGTGGTCAAAATTAATCCGGAGCCCTTCACTACGGCGTGCCTCATAATCAGAACTGGTTTTGGCACGTAAAACTCCAGAAAGAAGGATACCTTTGCATGAGAACTTTAAATCAAGGGTCCTTTTTTTATTGCAGATAAAGTTCACTGAAGGACCGAGGACAGCGCGTAAGGAGCTATCGTGCTTGTTGCTAGCCTATCCACGCGACACGGAACTTAAATGTCGGTAGTAATGCGTAAGCACAGGCGGAGCGATTGCCGGTCCAGACGGCCAGGCTAACCTCGCTCTATAGGATAACCTCTAATTAACCAGGCTAACTTCGCCTTAACCAACCAGCCAACCCAAACATGTTGAACTGTCATAACATTCAGAAAAACAGACCATGCTTTTGTTGCACTTCTACTTACTTTTGGAATAGACGCGGATGTTTATTTGTCACTTTTCCTTCTTTTCGAGAAACCCCCGTCACAAGCACACGTTATGGCGAGTCGACAACCCTGACTTCTGCACAGGGAATTACTGATCCGCATTCAATATGGTAAGCAAGTTTGGAAAGGTAAAGGGGCCTGAACCTTTACCTTTTTTTTTTTTTCAGGGCCAGCGAGATAAAGCAAATTAATAAAAGCGAACGCATCGAAAACTGCATTACTGCACGCGATCGTGTGTGTCTGAAGGCACTGAAAATCAATAAGTGTCGTTAACTAAAAGTGTACAACACACGCCAAGCATTCATTTTTAAATATATATACCCAAACATACTAATTGAGCTCAATGATAAAGCAATTTGTCCCCGTTTTCTTTCTTTTTTCGAGGTGAAGACTCTGGTCACATGGTAGGGAACAAGGCGTAAAACTGGTCGTTCGCGCTGCCGTGCATCAAACCACGCTGCAAATCCGGAACAGCGGAGTTAATGGTTGATTCAGTACATAAACCAGGAACTTCGTATCTGCTCGTTAAAGCTACAGTTCTTGTTATGCGTGATGAAAGCACGTCGAAGCCTGTAGTGGCGGGTACCCAGGTTCTGCATTCAGTATCAATCGATTTTTAATTAAAAGGCGAAGGAAATCTACACACGTCACGACACACGGTTACACATATGCACGTGTTCCTCGACAATTCGGGGTCCATATTTTAGAGTTGTTAATTGTGCAGAAGTTTTCTTTCCTTCGGGGATTTCACACTGCAACAGCGAACTTTATATATATATATATATATATATATATATATATATATATATATATATATATAAAGCCAGCACAGAAGAGACATGGATGGATTGGCCTTGAGTGGACGAGGAGCAATTTCGCAAATAAGTTTCTGTACCGCTATCCGTGCAGAAAATTATTGACGCACGCGCAAAACCAAAACATATGTGCGATGCAACAAACAATCAGCCCAATTTTTAGGAAAGAGCATCATCGGCAAACAGTACATTGTTCTTAAGTAGCAGTATCACCGGCTGGCTGACACTTTTGACTTTTGCTTTACGCAGTAAGCTTTCATGAGCTCACGCGTGTTAGGGCGGTGGCTGTTCAGAATAATCCGGGTATCTTCAAGTCACGATATACAAGCGCATATAAGTGATTGCAAGCGTCGTATATGCAAGCGCCAGTATGACGCATTTTTCCATTTTTTCTGTTAGTTCCTACAACTAAAACGGTCGTCGCAGTTCTTTTTGTTTGTTTCTTTCGTTAGAGCGAAGCTCTTATTGCGACTAGAAGCGCCCCAAAACGTTATATGCGTGTTTTCCAGTTTTATTTAACCCCCCCCCCCGCCTCCCCCCAAAATAAATAAATAAGAAATAACTAATAAATAAAATAAAACAAACATAGGACTACTACATAACTCATGAAATTTATATTTATTTTGAAGAAATGTAAAAAAAATGTTGGGAGCAATACGCAGCAAGTTTTTAAGTGTGTTTGCAAATTAAGAGTTAAATGAAAATTGCCAAATCCTAGTTTATATCCTGGTCATATCTTCGTTAGCTCATATTTGGTGGAAATGGGGTTCATGTTGAGTGTAATGTGTTGCGGAACTTTAACGTTCCTGGTCGAATTATAAGCGTTGCAAATAATTACTGAACCTTTATCTAAATTGATGCGTTCCTATTCGAGGTTCCTATAGTCGGTTTACGAGGTGTCTTTGGTGAACTAAACCAGGCAACGAGTCCATATATGTTTAAACTTAGGGGCAGCTTATGGGTGATGTGTAGACAAAGTTCAATGTTTGCGCACCAATTACTGCCTTAGCAGTAAATTACCTATGCAAGCGGCCCGTAGCTTTACAAGTGTGTTTAACGAACAACGCAGGACTTACCCCGCTACCCTATTAGAACTATGAATGCCATCGAGATCAAGTTTACTGAAAATGGGGAATGCTATGGGAAATGATGTCGCGAGGTAAAATGTGTGCGAAAGAATCACCGCATTTGTAAAAAAATTATTTAACAAGTGCTCGAAAGTGTTATAAGTGGGCAAGGTTTCAAACGGGCTAGTGATATATGGGCAAGGTTTTAAAGCATGTGGTTTGATCGATTACCTGGGGAGGTATTCTGCGATGATCACTTCGGCGATACTATCCCCTTCGCGTGAAGTAACGCTCAACTAGCCCAATCAGCTGATCCGATTTTGCTCAGCCAGCCAATCAGCGCGCGCCTCACGGCGATATTATCGCCGAGGCGAGACTATCACCGAAAGTGATCGTCGCAGAATACGTCCCATGGTTAATGAAGCTCTTGTTGTAACTAGCTCAAAAAGAAACAGCTTCACTGGAAATCGGGTTTGGATTCTGCAAGGACGCACAAGTGTGCTGTAGTTTTCTTGCGCATACAGGTATTACCTGATCCTGCGTATGCTTCCGTTTCCGTGGATTTCTTGAAATATAGTTTAGAGTTACTATCTATTCTGCGCTACATGTTTAGCTACATGTAAAATAAGGTGTCAGCAGGTCTTACTACTATTCTAGATTTCGCGTATGAACAAAACAAATGCAAACAAATCAATGATAACTGAACTTCTCAGTTCAGTAAAGAAGAAGATATACATAACACCAACTGGTTAGTTGGACTCACCTTTGCCGAAGTTTGCACTAGCGCTGCATAAATGTGACGCCAAAAGGATGAAACAGCCCTGAACAACTGAATCCGACATCTGGCGTGCGTAGTTCGGTCCCTGCAACTCCTGCCGATGCGACTGGACGTATCGAGTCAAAGAAGTTGAAAGCCAGATATAGGCGTATTGCCGAGGACTGTTTTGCAAGTCACGTGAAATAGTAGCCTTTGAACTCAAGCCAGTGCAGCCGGCGAACTTCAGAAGAGGAAAACTTTCGATCGCCAGAAGTCCGGCCTTGAGCCGAAGTTCGGCGTCACGAACGGGCCAACCGTCGCAGGGCCGAATGCGAAGCGCGCTCTTCGGAACCCCGAGCCAATTTCGCGCACATGAGAGAGAGAGAGAAGATAAAGAGAGAGAGAGGGGGGAGGACCGAAAGCGACACGAGCGCCACTTTCAACCTGGCGGCGGCCCACGCAGTCGGTAGCTTCCGTCAGTTCATGAACTGCCCGAGCAACCGCGTACGTATATAGTACTCGCGCCAATCGAATCGCGAATCACGGAGTCCGCGGCGGGTCGATTTCAGCGAAAGAGAGAGAGAGCGGGAGAGAGAGAGGAGAAGACGAAAAAGTTAAAGGAGTAAGAATAGAAGGTTGGGCATTGCACAGCTGAGCGTAGAAATAAGGAAAGATGGAAATAGATAGCATGCCCTAGTCGGTATTGTCCCCTGCAGCTCGCACACAAAGCACTGCTCTAGTAATTCGGCCTCGTGAGAATGCCGTAGCGGGTGCGGCTAATCTTTCAAGCGCAGTATGTTTGGACGAGTTGGTCGATCCAAGGCGGAAAACGAGCAAAAATTATCTGTTCAGAAGGGAGCGTCTTGCCGGGCAAAGGATCCTGTGCTACACTTGCACCTTTTCGAGTTTTCGTTGTCATCATACCGGTGACAAGGAATTATCCGCCGTTCCTGACTGAATTAATGAAATGATAAATAAATGGAAATGTAAGGGGATGAAAAAACATTGCCTGTAGGTGGAATTCGAACTCACGTCTTCGCATTACGCATGCGATGCTCTTACCGATTGAGCTACCGCGGCGCCGTTTTGCCATCCACATTCTAGGGCATTTGTGTCTGTGCTGTCTTCTGTGCTGTCCTTGGTGTCATTGTTTTTTGGCTTCATATGATATTAGTAATCGAAATCGGGCCCCACGGTTACCTTTTTTCTCGATCATTACATAGCGAGGGTCTCGAATCTAGCAGCTTTGATGCCTTCAAGTAGCCTGCGTGGATTTATTGACCAGTTACCCTCACAAAAAAAAGAAAGAAAAAGAAAGCCTTCCACGCAGACGTGACGACTCCGGCAGAAAGGATCTGATCTTCCATATCCTCTGCCAAGACGGTGAGTGGTGGCGCTGCCTAACACTCGCAGGGCTAGTTCTAGCAGACAGACACAAATACCCTAAGAAGTGGACGGGAAAACGACGCCGCGTTAGCTCAATTGGTAAGAGCATCGCATGTGTAATGCGAAAACGTGGGTTCGTATCCCACGTTCGGGCAGTTGTTTCTTCATCCACTTTCATTTCCGTTCGTTTATCGTATCTTTCATTCAATTAGAACGTACAGATAATTTCCCCTATGCTGTCCTTGGTGACATTGTTTGTTGGCTTCGTATGGTATCACTATATATACAGATAGACAATGCGAGTTGGTAAAGGCGAATAAACAAGTCATAGACTTCAATATAAATAAACAATAAAAACAAAAGGAACGTATACAACTTCGCCAGAGGTAAAATTAGTTGAACAGTACGGTTAGGGGTGACCCATTACGGAAATAATATACAAGTCTGTTCTGAAGGATGCAGGTTCAAAAATGTCAGCAATGTCCTGTGAGCGGTCATTCTTATCCTTAACTGAACGTGGCAAAGCGGATGAATCGAATGAAACGGTTCCGCCAAATATCCGCTGGTAGCTGAGGTGATTATGCAGACGCCGAGACGTACAAGGTAGACGAGTGAACGCAGGGTGGGCGGGTTCATGCTGTGGATTATTGTGTGAAACAAGCAAATTAATTCTATTATTCTAAAGGAATTAAGAGATGACAGGGACGAAGACAACTTAATGCTGGTCGCGCTATAGCTGCGGTGATAATCTCTGGCAATAAAACGTGCAGCGCCGTTTTGAACTCACTCGAGGGTCGCGATTAGGTAAAGCTTGATGAGGTGACCAGATAGGGGCTGCCAATTCGAGTTGAGCGCTAACAAATGTCTCATTTGATATGCGAGTTGTGTAGTGAGTGGAGTAGTACCACTAAGGTTACGTTTAAGATAGCCGTGCGTGCGCGAGGCTTTAGCTGTTATTTTTTCACGTGCGCGGACTATGACAGGTTAGGTGTAAGGAGAATGTCACGGTACTCGTAAGCGTTGGTGTGTGTAACAGAGCTATTATCGAGTGAGTGATGAAAAGCAGAAAAAATCTTTTGCGGGTGAATGTTATTACTTTGCAGTTATCAGTGTTTAGAGTCATTTTCCAAGAAGAGCCCCAGTTGGTATTACGGCGAAGGTATCGTTGAAGAGTGACGTGATAGGAGGATGCGAAGTTTTGACGATAAATTACGCAGTCATCTGCGAACAAGCGGATGGATCGTGCTATTTCAGATGGCAGTTCATTAATATAAATTATAAATATGCATTGGACCGAGGACGCTTTCCTGTGGTTAAGCCAGATGTTACATCACCAACGAGGTGTAGTTATCGACGATTCTGAATTGCTTACGAATGACCAGGAATTCCTTTATCAAGGATACTGTTTGAGAATCACTATTTAAGCATGAAAGTTTAACTACGAGATCGCTGTACTTCGCGAAATGAACGAATACGAAATCAATCTGAGCGCACGCATCGGTGCTTAGAAAAATATCTGCAGTGACTTCGATTAGCTGCGTCTCACACGACCGCCCTTTTCTAAAACCATGCTGATCTTTAAAGAAGAAGTTGTTGCTTTGAAAGTGATTAGCTACACTTGAAAATAGTATGTGCTCTAGTACCTTACCGGAACACTACTTAGTGATATTGGGCGGCAATTGTGAACAGCACTTTTAACACCGGACTTGAAAATGGGTATAACTTTACCGACCAGCTGGTTGCGGCACTCAGGCACAAGACAGGGTAATTATATCCGAAGTGACGGCGCGAAAATGACGACAGACGAAGAGAGAACACACACACACACGCATGGCGCCTTGTGAAGGTAATTAGAGATCGCAGGGAGAGAGGCCTTCGTCCTTTAGTGAACTTGAGATTAGGCTGATGATGATGCTAGTTGAGGCAGTTGCGCCCTTCCCCATGGGCGGCTGTACTTTCGTTATCCCCAACGAGACCGACGCAAACAGTTCTCGGCCATTACTAACACAGCACTTTGCGCAACGTACCAAGATTCGTTTTGCCGAGACAATAAGATCTCTCATTAAATTCAACGCAAGAGGGTCACATAAATTGACATTTGGATCGATCGCTGGCTCACAATCGCGGTAAGCTGGCGATGCGTAAGTGGTCAGCAGTGGTTTATCGTACTGTCAATAACGCTACTCAGTTAACCGAGTTGTTTGCAATCGATAACGCTGCCTGATCCCACTGCGGGCAAATTGGATGCCGCACGTATAAATTACTTGCGTACGAGCTGTAGGAGATACCTAGACAGGCACTTTTTCAGGCAGGAAAAGGTTTATCGGCGATAGCTGACGAAGTGTTTCAATTTTATTTTTATCTTTGGCGACATGTCTCATTATTCTTCGAGGTGCGATTTCACAACTTCTGAGTCCGGTAGAATAAACATAACCGATATTAGAATTGATCGCAAAATAAACTAAGCAACAGAAAAGTCTGCTAGCCGGGTGACGGCATTGCTAACGTAGCTCACTTGTTCTCGTTTCGTAAGAGAGGTTGACAAAGTGAGTTTTCGACGTGGATAATGTGCGGCCAGTGTCTGCGTGACATTGGCTGATGTATCTATATGTTGAAATTAGGCCTGTCTCCTAACCTTGTTTGCAGTAGCGTTCGATTCAGAGCTTGGCAAGTAATACAGTTCCATGGAAGAGGAGACAAACATAGCTAATTGCATTTCGAAATCTGACGTCCCAACTGTCCTTGAAAGCACCAGATCGAGATAGGTAATAAAAACGTAGGGATGCCAAAGCAATTATAGAAGACGGGTTTGGAACTTCCAGACAGCCATTCGTATCGAGACTACCATATACCCGAGCCGCTTTTCACGAGAAGCTTGTGATTGACCGCTTGAATGAAACGTGGTCTAACCTTTAGGTCAGTCTGGTTTCGATCGATTCGGCGGTCAACGCACTGTTTATTCCGGTCTTTAACTGTGTTTTCGTGCGAATGGACTCAAAGGATCCTGACCACCTCCTTTTCACCACAGTGCGCTTGGCGAAATTATTGAAATTATTGATCGCACTGAAATGTAAGCACCTTCGCAGACTTCACAACGCTCGATTAACGTAAATCATTAGCCTGTCTTGAAGACGCTATTGATTTGCAAACAGGACGAATAAAGTGTGCACAAGGCACTGTAAACAGAGCGCGTGCTTTCGATGGAGTAGATGTAGAAGCAGGGCTATATCGGAACGATTCATTTGTTAGCTCATTAAAGATGCGCGCCTATGACTCGTATGCTACATCAGCGTTCAGAGATCTCCTGAAGTTGGTGTTTCGAAACGTTACAGAAACTTTCGAAAGAGGGCCGCACAATTAGTGATAGCTAGGCAAGTTAGTACTGGTGGTTCCATTATAAATCACCATACCTTTCAACAAAAATAGCAGTTGAGAATTTGCGCACGCGTAGTCCATGCTTCCCTTGCTCGTTCGCGTATTTTCTTTTTCTAGCAATCCACAATATTAACGAGAGAGCGAATGAGAAATATGTTACCGTGAGTATATAAAGTTGACATCGACCAGAATTCCTCGGTCTTGATTGCGAAGAAAAGCAGTGGCAGTCTCGAATTCTCGCGTCGAGTGAATAAACAAGTGGTTCAGTGATAGATTGAGGAAGTAACTGAGCGAGTGAATGATGGATAATGATAGGAATTAACCGAGTACCGAGTGTGAGATCTGGCCTGTTATTTATTGGAAGCTTGAATTAATGAACAAATGAGAGAATGAGAGAGAGAGAAGAGAGACAAGAAACGTTTTATTGCGACAATAGATTTACACAGTAGAGGCAAGCTTTCGCCGTCGCTCACGCCAGGCTGTCAGGATATCGACGGCAAATGAAGGGCGCGCACTCGGTAGGTTAGGTTTACAGAGACGCCAGCAACACCCAATGCATTTGGTGGAAAAAAATGTCACAGTTTCGCCCAAAGGGCGAAGCAATGAATGCGATAGCAACACAGCAATGTCATACGAAGTAAGGTGAGCGGCTTTGATAGCAATATGAATTGTAGTAAACATGAGCTTAGTAAGTAAGCAGGTGTGCTGCGGCGTAAGTAGACTGACATGAAGAGAGACTCGATGACCACGACAAGGCGCGTGTGAAACGGTGCTGTTGATGAGAAGCGCTTCCCGTGGGCAGTGCGTGCGAAGGGACACCTGTAGCGCTGCACTGCCGATCCGGGCAGCATTGCATGTGTAGCGTGCGTTGGAAAATGTGACTCGACTGTTACTAACTGAATTAACAAGCGTGGTGCCAGCGGGCACAAACAAACATGAATAGATCACACCGAATGACCCCAGACAACGACTGTCAGAACGCTGGCAGCAAGCGCAGCCGCCGCAGCGGGCGAAGGTTCGTGCGGTCTATCGCCTCAATGGAAATTGAGCGGCGAATGCACAGCGCATACAAAGGTCAGAGCCGTGTGGAGATAAGAGACGGTGCGGGCAACCGACAGAACTGGGCAAAGTACAAGCGCGGTTGCTGGCAGAGTAGAAGCTGCGCCCCGCCCCCTCCCCCCCCCCCCCCTCCGCGCTGCCTTCCCGCTTTCTTGCTGTCGGGTGGGAGATTCAGTGGCAAGTTTCCCTTGTGCCCGGTTGCAAGATACGCCTTTGGTGCCGGAGCACAGCATCGTCCCACCTCCCTCCCTCCCATACCCCCACGGCCTTTCGCGCGACGGTCGCGTTTGATTTCCACCGTGCGTTCGCTCTCCGTGATAGCGCGCGTCCCCCGCACGCTTTCGCTCGGGCATACGGCGCGCGGCGACGATTTTATCGCCCTTGGACTTTGTACGGAACCTCACGGCGACGGCGAGGTCGACGATAGAAATCCGGTTGAAGTGTCCATATAATTGCTATCGCAATGAAAATATCGACCTAATGAAGTGGACGCGCCCTCAGGCTACTTCTCTATTTTCTCTGCGCTGAACACAGGTAAGCGTTCCGTCTGACGCTGCTGGCAACATTATGCGGACACACACTAGTGTGCGTGCTAAAATGTTTGCGTATACTACACAATGATGTAATACACTGGTGTCAGCGGAACGAACAGCAAACGTCCAGCTAAAACCATCTGATCATTCCACTGGGCGCTGACAAAACCCCGATTGTTTTGCATCGGTCTCGTCCACCGTAGTCTCGCCTACAGCACCATACAGGTGTGACGCCTACAACGCCGCGGGCGGCGCTAGTTATCACGCCGGCGTTGTGAGACGCCTGGTAGCTGCCAGGGTGTTGCTTCTGCTACGCAGTGGCCGTTATATTGTAACGGTATTTCGAGGAGTAAAATACAATGCCTGGTTTATTAAGCGCAAACCTGTACTCTGAAACTAACTATGTACACGAAGAGATTTCAAGAACGTTCCACACGAGCGTCTCTGCGCCGAACGCACTCCTTCCTCTTCTCCAGTGATGGTCCGCGCCACTGTCTCGTGCGCGTACACGAGCGGCGCACATTGCGTCACCCCACGAAACCAAGCAGGCGCGCGGGACGTAGCAGACGCTCTTTTGACAGAGTGGCTCGCTGGCTACCGTCGTGGAAGACATGGTTAGGAGCAAACTTGTGGCAATATGTACCATGCCCCCGTATCGTTTGAACACCTATGCGAGGTGCTCGAGCGCAACACTAAACTTTGTCATCGCTTTCTGCGATTCGCCCTTCGAGTAGAGCTTCCAATTTTTATTGTAATCTATGTCCAGGCCTTCACTCAATTAGCTTCACCATGAATACTGACTGAGGTGCTTCCCAGTCGTACGAGAAATAAGCTGAGTTAGTGATTAACCTGCTGACTAAGTTTAGCTAAGCAAGCGTGTGAGTGAGTAAGTGTAAACGGTGAACAAGTGAGCGAGCACGTGGTACAGTGCCTGAAAAGTGGTGGGAAAGCTATCAAGAGAAAGCGTAAGTAAGGAAGTAAGCGAACGAGTGTTTCAGTAACTGATTAGCTGCGTGAGCGAATAACTAAGTGAGCAAGTGAATTAACAGACAAATCAGCCAGGAAGCGAGTAATGAGGGATGGTAGCATCGTGTGGGATTGCAGCAGGAATAAGATGAGCCGGCTGGCGAGTTATTCATCCGCCCAGAACACCGGAGAAGAGTTGCGGAAATTGTGTTCCGTAAGTTTTTATACCTAATCAAAATACTCCAGGACAGTAAAACACTGGCAGCGTTCGTGTGTTGTGGTGCATTATTCAAAACAAATTTATTTTCACGCCTAGGAAGAAAATAGGTGGCTCAGAAATACATAGGTACACCCTTTAGCAATGTGAAGAGGCACCACGCTGAAATTGCCTTTCAAGCCAGGATTAATTTTAAAAATTCGGGATTTTACGACCACCTGGGGTTCTTTAACATGCACACCGAAATGCGGCCGCCGCATTGATGAAGCGACCGGGATTTCATCCCGCTCGCTTCATTTTACAGCGCACCGCCAGAGCCACTGCGTCACCACGGCGGGTTACAAACAAGGATTTCGCGCGAAGTGTGGCTCCGAGCGGGACATGTGGATGCACTGAATATATATCTACTATCGAATATTTCGTAATGCGCCACACGCACACGCGCGCGCACACACGCGCACTCACTCACTCACTCACTCACTCACTCACTCACTCACTCACTCACTCACTCACTCACTCACTCACTCACTCACTCACTCACTCACTCACTCACTCACTCACTCACTCACTCACTCACTCACTCACTCACTCACTCACACTCTCTCTCTCACTCACTACTTTGCATCTCAATGTAAAATTAAGTTCGATGCATCGGATGTAAAATAAAAATGAATTGAAAATGAAGTTAGGGCAATCTAATGTTTAGTGAGTTTTTAAAGTTTGTCAAATGAGCCAACGTCCGGAAGATAAGAAAACAAGCTTAAAGATTAAATCTGCTTCCAATGACAAAGCATGGAACTTAATATACTTCTCAGCGTTACAGGCGCCTAAGAAATTTCGTTCATTTAGCTTTCATAGAACGCTCTTCCGCGCCACACATTTATATTCAGCATCAATACTACACAGGGTTCACTGCAATTTTTGATATCCCAAGACATATTTCTGCCACACAACACTGCCACAGCACACTATGAGTTGAAGGCTAAGACATACCGTACTTTTTATTTACACTGTGGAAAAGCGTGAAAAACTACCGAAGCTGAGTGTTAAAAGTTTGCACATTCTTTTCTTTCTTTCTTTGTGCCGCAAGGACTTTGCACGTCTGGGTCACTAGATAAACCGCGGACATGCAAATAGAGGAATAGTGGGCGGAGCTGTGTGTTACGGTGTTTACCAAACGCTGAGTGCTGCGTGATGCACGAAGTGTCGCTGCCGTACGGTGTTGAATATCGATACTGTAAGTTGGCGAAAAACTGGTGGAACTGACAAGAACCTAAACTATGGGGCCCAGGAATCGTGTGAAATTGATCACTAGGGGAGCGAAATCAAGGTCAACAAACATGCGTGCATGCAACTGCGCCCAAGGATGCACGAATAGGCTCTTCAGCATTCGGTAAAAGAGCCGAAGAAAGATATAAATTTAGCTCGAACCAAATCCGCCAAAAATGAGGTTTACTAGGAAGCACTGGTCTGCGAAATATCGAACACTAGAGGACATTAAAACTGCAAATTACCACCAGACTAGACATTTTTAGGCAAGACAAACGCGCTCATCATCGTCGAAGGTGACCCGGAAGAAAAATAGCTGCAGAATTGAAATGCAGCGAATAAAAATATTTAAATTTAACTTAAAAAATGTTAAAAGGCGAGTTCCTACACAAGAAACTTCATACTTAAAATTTTATACACGTTGTGAAATCTGGATCAGCTAGCCAAAAGGAAAACTTAGCCACAAATCAATCACTCGTTTTTTTCCCCTAACCTTTCTTGGTCAATATGAATATGCTAGGTTCGTGCACTTTAGATGATGTGGTACATGCTATTTACGGATTACATAAGTTTATTATGTGTAGCTCCCCTACACAGATGTTTTTAGGGGCGAAGTTTCTTAGGGTGTGGGTCGTTCCCTCCTCTGTAGTAGTAGTATGTAGCCACCTCTAGTTTATGAATTGCTCAATAGATGGCGTTGTGTGTCCGTACACCTTAGTACGTGAAAGAGACGCCGAAGCGTGTCGTCAGGCTGCTACCTCTAGTTTATGAATTGCTCAATAGATGGCGTTGTGTGCATATGTCCTTGGAAATAATATCACTAATAATAAGAAAAGGCGCTCGCTCTTGGCGCGCTTTCTCTTTCGCTCGGAGTGGCCGGATGGAAGACAAGGCGGCGGCAGCGCGCGCTCGCAGACAGAATCCGGCCGTGCGAGAACGAGAGGCCGAAGCGTGTCGACAGGCTGCTCGGCGACGCCGGGAAAACCCCGCAGTGCTAGAACGGGAGGCCGTCGGCGATTTCAACGTCGACGTTGCAGACAGAAGTAAGGACTGGTTGATGCAACACATGGCAATCAGATATGGACTCAGATGCATATCGTTAGACCACCCGAAACCAACCACCATCAGGGGAACTTGCACCGGTGTAGTGTTTGCCAACTTTACGTTAACACCCATACAAGAACCACTTTCTCTGCATTTCACCGATCACAAAGCGGTGATAACCATGTAAACCAACAGCACAATAAAAGTTTGATGTTTAATATATACACGGTGTTTCACACTCTTTGTATGATGCACTGGGCGAATTTCACGGAAGAGTTTCACGGTTTACCGATGATTCCCTCCGGAGCTTCGCCCCACTCATCATCATTTACCCGTGGATATGCTGTGATTTTTATTCTACGAATGTGCGCTAATTTAAACAAGATTGCGAACGTAAATAAATAGAGCTGCTCCCAGTATAGTCTTTAATTTACTTCAATAGAGGGTCACAATAGAACGTGAACGGACCATAGGGATAAGACCGAATCAGTTAATTACTAATGAATACACAGCAACTAGCCTAAATGCGTTTTAATCAAGAAATTTAATTATCTTCATGCAAAAAGAATTATTCAAATATTTGCAGGGGTCGCCTAGTGAGGCGATTTTTGAATTTCCGTAAATATGAAAGTCGGAGTAGGCCTTGTGCTAAATGTTTTCTTCTCATGCGTTTGTTTTTCTTTTTTGTATAGTAGTTGCTTAATAACTGTATAACTTCACGTGGAGCGTACAGACGCTGTACGTGCAAATTGACGAACGAGCGACATCAGTTCGTGTGCCTCAAAGACAGCCATTAATCGTTTCTCAGAAAGCAGTACCAACCCTTGCGGCTGATCGATTGTATGTAAAAACGCCTGCAAATGCAAGGAAACGCCTGAAATGACCTGTCATAAACGATCCGGGAAGTTCACTGCATGCGGACTAATGATCGGCGAAAACTTGTCGCGGAAGCAACAAACGGTAAGTTTGGAAATCTTGCTTTGATAATTGACGTTCGGGCTCTTTAACGAGGTGAATAATGGAACCGCGGCACATTGGCATAGTGGCCATTCTGTCACACGCCAAGGTCATCCGCGAAGTTGTGTAATTAGGCCGCATTGGCTTGTAAAAAAATGGAAGTAATTTTATTAAGCAAGAGCACCTGTAACAACAAGTTAAAAACCTCGTGCAACAAACTTTGTGGAGGAGTCTTGGGTGCGAGCTTCCGACCAACCGGTCGTTGTTAATGGCTGATAGAAATGTCACGTACCCAGAAGCGAGGGGGTAAACCAGGGTTCACAGTGGGAACACCACGGTGGGGCTCTTAATTCCTGATACAGGAGAAAAGGTGATTAGCCGGTGTAAATACCGGCTGGCTACAATGAGCAGTCAAAAGGGGTAGCTCCGCATAGTATAGTGCATAGGGCAAGATCATAAAATGAGAGACTGGATTAAAAAAAGACAGAAAAAAAAGGCGAACGTGCGCGGGAAAACGCGATCTAACGCACTACAACTCTATAGGGTCGGTAACCCAATCCCTGTATCCTTTAGTGGAGCTATACTTTTAAAGGTCCTGGTTGTTGTGGCCTCAAGAGCTGACTCACATTGACCACACTGAGAGAGATTAAAACTACGCATAGCAAAGACAGAATGAAAGAAACATGTAACGTTTCGCGGTAAAAGGCATCTGAAAGAATCACGGACACATTAATGCTGTGGACATGACATCAGTTCTTTCCGGTTTACTTTTGCCCACTTCTTTCTTTCTCCCTCCACCTTCACTTTGTTTTCTTTGTAGCACGAAACAAACACCGCCTGAAGACAATCATTCAAAAAGAATGCATCGGCTGATACAATGACGGCATTGATTTAGTATTTGATTTAGCATTCGAGATAGAATTTTGATTTGGCTTTGGCGGTTGGTTGTGGCACACCCTTTTGACTGCTGACGTCACGTAATACGTGAACTTTAGGAGCACGGAGCCAACCAATAAACCCAAGCGTGCTACCTGATGGCATCAAACCTGCCGGAGTCGAGGACTCTCGCTATGCAATGAACGAGAAGAATGTGTGCGTGTGTGTGTGTGTGTGGGGGGGGGGGGGGGGGGGAGTAACTAGGAGCACCGATTTTGTGTTAGTCAAAACTTTATGAATTGAACAGATATGCAGGTCCAGGAAAGCATTGGGAAGCTCATTTTACCCATGGTTTAGTCGGCCTTATTATCTGCGGCTTCATATGGTCGTTTCTGATAGACTATACCTCAAACGTACGCTCATAGTCCTCCACTACTCCCGCAGCCTTTTCCTGCAAAAAATCTTCAGAGCGCTACGACTAATGCTTCGTCCACTTTCCTACCTTATCTGATTTAATTTCTTTCAACTAGTTACCTTCGCGTGACTTTTCAATCCAGTGCTGGTTCACTCTTTCGTTCACCCACACAGAAGGAGTGTAATAGTATCATTGTACCAACTTAGGATGTGTGCAATGGCTCAATGAATATACTCATCTCAAGGTAAGGCTGCTTATATCGCTTTCGTTTTGCCAGTGTCTTGTGCTTATTTGTAGGCGAAACGTCCATATTGAGATGTGAATAGTTCCTACATTGCCCAGGGTGCAGACCACACTTTGCTGCATTCGGTTCTATTCCTTGGCTCCCGGCTGATCGAGAGCTGGGCAATTAGTCGACTGGATTGTTTCAAACATTATCTCAAGAACGAGATGCAGCGACAGAAATACAAGATGACAATGATGAGGCACTTTCATTATCACCACAACACAGCGATCCACAACACAACACATACCAGAGATCGACTCTGGGTCACCATGACATTAGTGAGAAAGGTGCTGGACTGAAAGGCTCCATTCACTGGTTCGCACTGCTTTTTTAAAACAGCTAAGCAACAAGTACTTGTTGATGATCATCTATTAAAATGGGGCAAGCGGTCGAATCGAAAAGGCATCTGTCAGAAATGTGCCACCATGCATGCTACCAGCGTAAGGGCAACGACAGCAGACCGGAAGAGTGCAGCTATTCCCATCGCCAGTGGTCAGAGGACACCAGAGAAGAAGAAGCGCTCTTCAGAATGCAGCAATAAACAGATGCAGTCACTTTGTCTACGTAGAAATTTTGCAATTAATACACTCCGACACAGTCAGAATTACGCATGTTATCGTCCGCAACAATCTTAGGAGTGAGCGCACAAGGAAAGCTTAAGAAACCATTGAAAATAAAATAAAGCGCGACCGTTCATGGATTGGACGTCGTGGCGGCCTTCGACACTTGCATTGCGCTGTCCTGTTGGCCAGACGTGCCCGGCTGACTCGAGGTCGACGTTCGAGGAGGCAGTCTGGCGCACAGCCAGTCGATGATGTCTTTGAGGACTTGCTGAGCGACGCCATCAGGTTCCTCAAGGAGGGTGTGGTACGCGTCCTCGTATATCTGCGATGGGGATGAAATGAAGCTGTGACGTCATAGGAATGACCGAGTTGCGAGAGAATCAACGCTAACTAACGCGAAAATGATTTCGAGAACAACAGGATGGAACTGACCGATACGTTATTTACCGTAATCGATTATCGCTTACCAGAAACGCATCAAGCTTTAAAGGGTTGATAGACACAGAGCAGTATGAATGAAATGATTAAATCTTAGCATATTATAGAGTTCTCGAAATAGCATCCCTAAGCCACGTGGTGCACTTAAAAAATCGAGTTAGTTTGTGCGCCTTTCACGTTCTTTTTTACTCGCTTATTGATCTCTGCATGCTATGCGGTGCCACAGCGTACCCTGAAGCTTTGAGTCCTAAATTTCTAAAACTACCTACTCATGTTACAATTCATTAACAATAAAATTTCTCATTGCAGGCATAGCAATTCTGCCTCATCAGCTGGAATGATTTAAAACGCGGACTTGTGCTACAAATGCCAAGCTTCAGATAGCAAATTGCAAAATTTTTTCTTATTGACCTTGTAAATATAAACATTAGGGCGCATGCATGTTTCGATTCCGGAATTGAAGCTGGGCCTAAGTGGAATCACATCTGCTCCACAGAAATCAATGACTAGCACTCGTCGATTTTGGAATATCTTTCCGGAAAATATGATGGAAAATCAGATCGCGTTCCAGTTAGTAATTTCCAAGAGTACCCCACGCGTGCTACACAACGAAACTGACTTAACTCCGATACGTTTTCACGCATATCTTCGGATTTCTGGGAACTGTGGGATGGATGCCTGGTCAGTCTATATTACTTCATTATTGCTGCATACATGTTTCCAATTGTAACATGTGATACAAAGTGGATAATGACAAAGAGATCAATGAGGCTGTTATTAGGAAACAAAACACATTGCCCCTTGTCAGGCGAGGAATATCTGCCTTTTTTTGGGTCATCTGCCTGCAGATGAAGAACGACACCGTCGAACGTCGCACGTCACAACGCTTTCTTTATTAAAAATGTAAAAATAAAAAATTAAGGCATTGCAATGGTATAGCTGAGCGCGCTAATTTTTAAGTAATTTTTAGTGTTTTTTTTTCGGGGGGGGGGGGGGGGAATTAGGTCTGCCTATGCGAGTTCGCAGGGATAAGACGTGTATGTTACACATGTTTGCTCCTGAAAACAACAATGCCTGTTACGTCAATTTCTTAGTTCACGTCTGTTTTGGGCTGTTTATCCGTCACCTTTCAACTTTGCCAACGCATCCTACTTGCCACACTTGTGAGACTAAGCAGGTCCTAGTCGATGACTGCGCTAAGCAGCTCCATTGCAATGTGACCTAGGAACCCCAGCCATACAACCAAGTGTATGTTTAGTACATGAAATGCTCAAAATTTGTTTCACTAGAACTCCGCTGTTTCAGTAACTATTGTCACTTGGTGCGCATGCAAGCGAGCATATTAATCCTAAGTAGTGGTTTGTGCTTTTGGAGCCAAGGTGAAATGTGTACATTTGTGCATGAGATGTTGACCGCTAATCAAGGACAAAGACAGAGAAAGAGAAACGCAAAACGATGACATGGGCGGTGTTTGTCCTTGATTAGCGGTCACCATGTCCTGCAGTAAACACCAACTAGGTGAAACTCAAGTTCTTCTCAAGCACATTTGTGGTCTTTCTGATGCACGAGTTATATGCATGCATGCTTCATTGCCTTCCGACCCAATAATCTGAGAAAATCGTATCTTATCGAATCCATAGACAAAATTATATAGGAGACGACAGAGAGATCTGTCTCAGGCAGACTTCTCTAGCCTGCTTCTTCGCGCCAGGGGAAATGAAAAGGGATGCAAATAAGGTCGATAAGAAAACGACACCGAGGACACAAAGTTTGAATAAATCCAGTCACTAGACATATAGGTTCATCGCTTCCGCGAATCAAGTCTCGAGCCGCGCAAGACTGCGTGCAATGAATGCATGGATGGCTGTGCAACTGATTCTCAAGCCTGACCATGGTCTCTGTAGGATGTGTTTCAGTTAGCGGTCGGTAGGCGAGTGTGACCAGAGAATCAGCCAACGCCTGCCGTTCGCGTAAGGTCCCATACATTACAATACGGCCATAAGGATGGAGATTTTATGGAATATGGTCATCAGTACCTAGGTAAATGTGGGTACAAGATTGCTCACTTTCTGGCTTTTGTCCCGGCTCGGGGCCTTTTCGAAGAAGTCTCCCGAGGCTTGAGGGTCGCATACCTTATCGCCTGTTCCGTACTGTAGAAGGAACGGCAGTTCCACGGCACTCACGTGAGCATGGGCGGCCTGTGAAAGATCGAAGACCGCAGTAACATGAAGGAGAACTGAAGAAGGCTCACAATTAAGCTTAGGTAGCGTGCATAAAAGCTTCAACACAATGGCTTTTATTTTATCTGAGCACGCATGCGTTCACAAGTCAGATACAGAGACGTCGTGCTGGCTGTGATGCGCATGAAGTGTACATGTTAGAACCACATGCTAAGAAAAACTTGCACCAGTTCTTGCATCAAATTTGCACCAAGGATATCTTGGGGCGGTATTCCTAGGGGATAACTTTCGCAGATAGTTTCAGTTTCGAAAGATTACACGAGACAAGCGCCAGGCGGGCCGGCGTCTACGAGCGACAGCGTTCCTGGCCAACGCCTCCTATAGTTAGGCCTGTGCACACGTTTTATGATGTCATGGTACTTGGACCGAAATTTCCACTGTCAAGCCCGGCATGACAAAAGCAGTGACGTTAAAATCACTGTGGCTTATTCGGGAGCATCCCCATTAGATTCTATGGCAGTCGGGCAGGGCAGCATTTCGTCATGGATCGAAGTGAACAGGCTTTGTGCTATCTATCTCCAAAATATCGCATTGTTTCCCAACAGTAATCGCCATCTATCTTGCACGTTTTTTTCTATCATTAACGCTTCGCCACCGGTACCTTTAGGTCACGAATGGCAAGCGTATATCAGGAGACATAACGATCCTGACAAGAAAGTATTGAGCACAGATTTATATAATGGACGCGGATATACGCAAGATTTTTGACGATAATTGTTCGGGGAAAAAATCTAATGAAAAAGATTGTAAGAAGTTTCACATTTCATGGTATTAACTGATCTGACCAAGCATGCTTCTGTAGCAGTTGAATTATTATTCGCTCCGGTTTGCGATTGCAGAAACTATCATTTGTAATCGCTATAAACAAACATCTGGACAAGGCATTTATTTTGCGAATAGTAACAATCAGCCTGTACGGTTTTAAGCCGGCAAATACATTTTGCACTATGGCTCACTGTGGTGGGTCAGTGGCTAATCCCCGCATTCAGGAATTCGCCTTAACTAGCTTGACTTGGTCAGGGTAACGCCTGTAGTGAAAGTGCCAAAGATTCTCATTACCCTTTCCTTGGGCGCATTCACATAAGGCGTTATCTTGACCAAATCAAGCATGGACTTCAAGTTAAGGCGCATTCCTTAATACGTAGGTAAGGCGTTCCCCTGTGATGCTCTAAGTCGTCATTTTGATTTCCAGCCATGTCAACCGCAGTCACGGAGGAGAAATGCAAAGGCGTTCTTGTACTTACATGTATGCATCCGTTACTGAAATTGAGGCTGTTAAAATTATGTTGCAGCCCACCCCACTGCGGTGTCTCTCACAGACCGGTGGCAGTCATTAGCGTTAAAAGGTTCACCCACCTGAATCACGCAGATTCTTAACATCCAGCGGGTTTGAATTATAGAAGCGATTGCCCTTTAATCCACTCATTTACCTAAAAAGGCCGACAGAGCACGTCACAGTAATGACGTCGCCAGAAATGCGTTTGCGGACGAGTGAGATATTTCTGGCTAGCTTGCAGCAAATATTTCAAATCTAATTAAAATTTCAGACGGTCACTGGCTACACAGAAGACAGCCTGGCTATCCTGTCGAGTCAAGCCGAGCCCAAGCCGGTAAACGGGCGCGTTCGCACACTTTGTTCTTTCCTGCGTTGACATGAAACCGATTTCATGTCAGTCCAGTCAAATACGACTGCGTCAATAAATGAATTCTGGGATTCTACGTGCCAAAACCACGATTTCATTATGAGGCACGCCATAGTGAGGGATTCCGGCTTAATTTTGACCATCAGGGGATCTTGAACGTGCCCCCAATGCACAGGGCGTTTTTTGCATTTCGCCCCCATCGAAATGCGGCAGCCGCGGTCTGGGATTCGATCCCGCGACCTCGTGCTCAGCAGCGCAACACCATTGCCGCTAAGCCACCGCGGCGGGTACGACTGCGTCAGCCCTCCTTTTCTTCGACCCCATAATGTGCATTCCATGTAGGCACTTCATTGAACCTAATATATAGTGACTCCTTAAACTTGGTGTATATGCCAATTTGCACAGCGGCTTGATTGCTTACCTCTATCGCGTCTATCATGGCGACCACCCATCGGAGGCGGACACTTCCGACGTAGTTCAACGGGTCGTTGTTCATACGGCTGACGACAGTGGCGTCTCTGCAGGACAGCTCGGCGCTTGCCGTGACCGTGGGGAGGCAAGGCACGACACAGACCAGCAAGCGAGCCAAGTACGTCTGATCACCAAACCGTGCAAAAAAGTCGCAGTTTCGCCCGAGAGGCGAAGCATCGATTGCGACAGCAAATTAGTAGACATCTATACGAAGTAAAGATAGTAGTTTTATCGGTCGTATAATCTTGTAAACCTTCGCTTACTACCTACATTAACAAGCATAGTGTCACGTGCACACAAGCAAACATGAACACGTCTCACTCGATGACAGCACACACTCGCCGTCAAAACAGTGGAGTCAGAAAGCGCGGCAGAAGCAGCAAGCGAATTGACCTTCGTGCCGCCTCTCGCTTCAACGTAAACTGAGCGGCGAGAACAGAGGAAGCTATCAGCCGTCGGCGCACTCTGTGCCCATCGGATATCGCTTTCAAAATAGGGCTCGCGTAGCCGCACGCGGCCGCGCCATACGCTGCCGCCGCCGAAGTAGAAGGCCCCCGCCCCCCTCCCTCCCCTCCACCTGGTGCCTTTCGCACCACGGAAGACGGCGCGCTTCCTCCCCACTTTTCTCCCTTGCGCGCGTGAGATTGAGCCACCATCGTGGGCTCACCCTCGCACGCTTTCACGCGCACATGCAGCATACGGCGCGCGGCGACGAAGTTACCGCCCTTCGACTTTATACGGAACATCACGGCGACGACGACTTCGGCAGAAATGCACCTCGTGTGTCCATATAATTGCTATCGCAATAACAGGAAGCAATAGTTTTCGTAACTTCTAAAGCGTGAGGATGCCTTCAGGTGCGTTACAGGGTAACGGAAATACTGGTAGTGGCTTGTTGACAGATGGCCTACAAGATGCCAAACAAGAATCGTAGTTTGTTGGTAAAGATTAGCTACGAATAATGACAGAGTGTGCAGAAACACAAAACACTGTAAGGTGGCCAGCAGACGGGCGCAAGTTACAACTGACATTAGGTAAGGAAAGGCATCGTCTACCACAATGTTCCGTGCATGGCCAACAACGCAATCTCGACTCCACGGCTGACTATTCGAGTTAAAAAACCCACAGCAAGTGACGTCACAACAAAATCTACGTTTCCGAACGCTAAGACAAACTTCAGTGCAATAAAAAAGGACGGGCGCTCTGTCCTGTTTGTTGCTCCTCGCTCGTCGTTTTTTCTGTTGGTTAATTTTGTTTTATCTTTCTAAAGAAAAACGATTGATTTTCCATACAAGTGCCTCGAGGCACCTCGATGCGTGCCCGTCCTGTGTTCGCCTCATTGTGGCCAGTGTTCTTGCTCGATCTTTTGCTATTCATAATTAACAAGGGAAGCCTCAGCCCGGGGGCTTCTCATTGTTCCCCATCTTGAATCAGTTCAAGTTGCCGTCTGCTTGCGTATCTTCTGCATTGTTTGAATGTGGCTGCTTTTCATCTGCCAGAAAAGTAAACAGCTTCCGTGTTGAAAAAGAAGAAAGAAATAACAATAAAGCGATTTAGTTTACGTAACGTACATGCATATGCAATTGTCCCATGTGTGATATGAAAGCGTATCATCATCTGCAATATAATGCCATGTATAATGTGTGAATGCTTGATATCTGCTGCGTGTGCATGCCCGATGCAGGGCGTAGGAAGTCAGTGTGCTGGCAGTATGCATCTATCGCACGGCAAGTTACCGGGCAGCGATGCCTGGCCACCGGCTAACAAACTAGATGGTTAAATGTTAAACTCGGTGCCACAACTATTAGATGTCTGATTATAATTTTAAGAGCTAATCGGGCACCACATTTCCCTTCGCTGGGCACGCATTACTGTGGGCTATAAACCCGGTAAGGGCAGCTGGCCATTTTCTGGCACTTATTGCATGTACCGGCTGCCAATCCCCTAAAGTGCCGTGTAGTGGTTTACTATAGGATGCGATGGCCAATCACGCTTATTGCAGTGACTAGAGAATGCAATGCCGAGAAAGAGAGAGAGAGAGAAATGTGAGAGATGATCTAAGAGGACGTCCCGGGTTTCCTAAAAGCTCCAAGAGCTTCTATGACAGCACCAGAACTTTCATGTTTCGCAGTCAGCTTATTTTAAGCTTACCGTGAACCGCGTGTAATACGGCTTGTTTACGCCGAGTAGGGGTGACATCAAAACCATGCCCGCGAAAGCACCAGGCCTCCGCTGAGCCACCAGGATGACCAGCAGACCGCCCTGGACAGCAGAGGACAGTGAAGTGTGCGGACTGGACATTTTAGGACATCCCGTAGGACACCCCGTAGCGCGTCGGGTTATAATACAGGGTGATCTTTTTTTTTTAAGTCCTACGGAATTTTTTTAAAGATCGCATGTTGCAGATAGCATAATTCTTGTCGTCGAGGTGGATTATTCGAAGAGGCGGAAATTACTATCACGAGAAATTGAAACGCATATTGAATTAATTAACAAGAATTGAATAATTATTTTCCTAATTAATTACTTTACTGCACATATTGCAATTTGCGAATTGCTGCCGGTGAGTTTGCAAGACGATGCATCCACTTGAAGTGAATTTCCAGGCTTGCACCAGTTTCGATATATTGTCTCCCAAAATGTGGGACGAAATACATGGGTGTTCCAGTTAGTTTTGGGCTTCAATGCATAAAATAGCGTTTTGTTAAAAAAAGTAAGTGGACCAACTGTGCATTTTTACGGCGAGTCTGATGGCGCATATCCAAACTTCTGTCCTTCTGGAAAATCATTCCAAGTGGTTACGCCTGATAAATGCACCGTCTACAATGAGTAAATTGCAATTTGAGCCATAAAGCAAATAATTGAGAAGCTAATTCGTATTTTATTGTTAATTATTTGAATATGTATTTAGATTTCTCGTGGAAGTAATGTCTGCTGCTCTGAACAATCCAGCTCAAGGAATAGAATTTTGTCATCTACAACGGGCAACTTTTAGAAATTCCATGAAACATAAAAATTATTACCCCGTATGTGTCAGGCTGCACATGTAGATGCCGTATTAGTCGCACGAGTAGCGGTTCTCAACGGAAACGTTCCATGTGCCATTATAATAATTACATATGCTTTCCGCATAATCTTACCGGATCTATATAGATGCCAAACAAATTTCGTTTAATTTCCATAAGAGTCGTACTGAAAACATAGAATGATAGAAGTTCATACGAAACGTTTTAGTGAGGTTGTTTAGATTTCAACCCGAATGTATTTTCTCGACAATCTCTGCGATCAGTTCACTTTGTGGTGACATTCAGAGTTAGAGCTGGTCATTATCACTGCTGGTTAGTGTCTGGTCGTCCGTATGGTGTAGTGGGGCTTCGTGTACTGAACTAGGAGACGAATTACCCATTGAGAATACTGGTGGGCTTAACGATGTGATGAAGTCACCAACTGTTAACTTCGGATAATGAGTTATCTACATTATGTCATTCGCTCTTTCAAATATGGTCAAAGTTGGCGTCTAGGCAAGCGATTCTATACCGTATTGCAGGAGTTGCTGAGTGCCTCACTATAAATGCAAAAACAAGAACAACAAACACTAGAGAAAATACAATACGTAGAAACACTAGGAAATTTGTTTGGAACGTTTTCACAGAGCAGAAAAGACACTCAATACATAATCACACCTAAGTCGTTCAGTGCAATGCTATCAGGTAAATTTGATGGGTATGCGTAGAAGGGTGCACCTAATCATCTTGTCAAAATGCCGTATGGGTGTCTGCTACATTCATCTCAATTTAAAATGCGTTACTTGGTTCTCGTTTCCTCCCTCTTTTTAGATTGCATAAATAAAGCAATAAAACGCCTTGCACGCAGCTTCATTGGAATATAATAGACGCTTTTTGTGCAACTTACTCTCCGAGCTCCTTAATTTTATTTCTCCATCGTGGGCGTGCTTGCTCATCGATTAAAACAGGTCTGCACGAAAAGCTTCACTTTTGCATCGTATTCACGCTCCGACATGCTCACCATGGAGTGTCCGAATAGGTAGACGGGTTTGCCGGGAAACTTGGCCCGTTCCATGTCGATGTGGGTGAGAATGTCTTCCACGTAGACGTCGAAACTCCTGATTGTAGCCCGGGGTCCCTCACTTTTACCGAGACCGACTGCAAAGGTGACATTGCCCCGGAGTGCTATATATACTCGTATAAATAGTCCTCGTATCAATAACACCCAAACTGCTTTCAGCAGGCTCTAGTGACTAAGCCCACATGACCCCCATACAAGTACTCAATGTGGCCAAATGCTAGATGGGGCAACTACGTGTTGCATATTAAAGGGACGTCAAAAAGAAAATAATTTGAACTGTATTATCCTTCTACAAAAAATTAATCCTTCTACAAGAAAGGTCGCCATGAGTAAGCAACAAAAGATGCAAAAACGAAGGTCTGGTGGCGACACCGCCGTGAAGTTCCCGCACTAGCACGCCGTGACGTCATAGATTTGGACGCTGTCTGCACGGGCATAGTTGATTTCTTATCGGTAATGTTGGACTACCTTGTATTCCATGAGAGCGAAAGACTGAAGTTAATAAGTCGAAGGAACTTTTAGTTGTGCACCGCGACCAAAATACAAAAAGAGCAATACTTTGAAATCTGCGACGTCACGCTGACACACCCGCGTTGCGGTTCCGGCGAAAATTTTCAGAAACGGAACTTTGACATACATTTTCTCTCGTAATAATGATTCATTTGTAAGGATATGAACGTAATTAGAGTTGTGAAAGAATGTGCCATCACTCTAAACTGAATCAGTGCTTCGCTGTGGTGTCTATTTGAGATCGAGCCATTCGAATTCGCACATCATGGGTAATCCTTAGTTGAAAACTAGATCAGTTAAATCTCTCTTAGATTGCTCACGTCTATAAATGCATTAAAAGCAAAAGACATACATTGCGAGCTGTGTTGTTTCACTAAACTATGCACTAACGCCACGGGCATACGCCGATGCAGCACGTCACTTGCCATGGTCGTGGGAAAACACGTAGAAGCCCAGTCCGACCATGGCGTAGGCGAGGGTCTTGTATCCTTGGTCCTGAGAGTAGTCACCAAAACCGTGTGCTACGAAGAGCAGTGCCCTGGGACAATCAAGGAAGGTAATTCCCGATATTGCGATTGATGTCGTCGTGAACGATGCCTACGACACCGTCACAAAAATGGCACGACCACGTAACACGCTGACAAAGGTTGCTGCGGCACCATTTACTGCGCCTTTAGCTGGTGGCACAAACAACGTGACGTCGAGTTGTCGAGAACACATCACCAGAATCCCTGGTTTAAAATTTTTGTTTTTGATTTAAGTGGTTACGTTGAGCGTATTCGTTGAAATTACCGAACAAATAAATTAGCGCAATAAAGTCACAGACACAAGAAAGGGAGACAAAGACAAGCGCCCTTTCTTGTCCCCCGCTCTTGTGTCTGTGCCTTTTATTGCACTGATTTACTTGTTCAGCTACTGTGTAAAAACAACTAGCCCAACACTCAGTTCTTTTAGAGTGGAAATTACATTTTGTATCACGTTTTCTTCCCTGTTCAGCTTCACTTTCTATACTTAGAGAATGCATACATACCACCCGAAGCTATGTCCCTGGAGTAGCCATTGCTACAGTATATGGTAACCATGTCACACCGTCTACTACACTTCTGTAGCAAGCCTGCCAATGAGAGCATCTCTACAGCCTAGAGTGACTGTGACGACAATCGTCCAACAAAAACGAACAACATACCTCCCTCTATTGGAGCATTGTACTGAATACAATTTCGATTTTGTTGTCACCGAGTGGCATTCATCAAGTAAAGTTTGTTTTTAACTATCAGTCTCATTTTTTTCTCTATCTTAAGCGTTTATATTTTTTTATAATCATTAAATATAGTTTTCACTCACAGCATCAGCTCTAGGATCGTCGAGGGTGTATTTCGGCAGGGTGGCGTTGGCGGTCACGTGAAATGCACGGGTGCAGATCTAGCTTTGCGGAAATGCCCGACATCATCGTAGCGCATAGCGCACAACAGTGTCACAACAGTAATAAGTCAGCGTTATGCCGAAAGTAAAGTGTCACTTGAATCATCAGCACTCGCTTCTCTGATGATGACGAATATAAGGCCAGAAATTATCTGCCGGTAGTGACTTCATCGCTTCAAACAGTCGAACAGTCTACCTCATTTGTTGTGAAAAGCCGTGACACTTACCGGAAAACATTAAGCTAAACTTAACTGACCGGTGCAGTGCACGCATAAAGGTAAACAAGCCCAAGTTATTCTGTTAAACTACGGTGGTGAACTGGCCTGTCTAATGTACCACAAGGATAAAGGTCTCTCTTATAGCAATCTGCATTGCCAGTATGATTGGTGCACTTTAAAGATCTGTTGATGGAAAGTTAATTGTCGCAGTCATGAGGGAGGTAGTGGCCGAATACTGCACCAGGGAGGCCAATTCCTGTTCTAGTGAGGGAGTGACTTTGATGAAGCTTAGTGGGCTTCATAGTTTGGTTTCACCTGAACTAGAATAGCAGGACTAGCTCTCGGCAATATATTTTTTTCTTGCTGGAGTCAGGCACCATTCCATGCCTGAAAATGTAGTGGAATGGAGTAGGATTCGAACTTACGACTTTCAGATTTGAAGCCGCGTATTCTACCTCTGCTCCACGCCACCACGCACCGAATATCTCAGCAACCTTCGGTTTGCAGATGGCATTGTCCTACTCAGCAACAATAAAGACGAATTACAGCAAATGATTGAGGACCTTAATCGAGAAAGTGTAAGAATTGGGTTGAAGATGAATATGATGAAGACAAAGATAATGCTCAATAGCCTGGCAAGGGAACAAGAATTCAGGATCGCCAGTCCCCCTCTAGAGTCTTTAAACGAGTACGTTTACCTAGGTCAATTACTCACAGGGGACCCTGATCAAGAGAAAGAAATTCACAGAAGAATAAAATTGGGTTCGAGTGCATACGGCAGCCATTGCCAAATCCTTACTGGGAGCTTACCACTGTCGTCTAAAAGAAAAGTGTACAATCATTGCATTCTACCTGTGCAAACATATGGGGCCGAAACTTGGAGGTTAACAGGGAAGCTCTAGAACAAGTTAAGGACCACACAAAGAGCGATGGAACAAAAAATCTTAGGACTAACGTTAAGGGACAGGAAGAGAGCGGTGTGGATCAGAGAACAAACGGGGATAGCCGATATTCTAGTTGACATTAAGCCGAAGAAATGGAGCTGGGCAGGCCATGTAATGCGTAGGGTTGATAACCGGTGGACCATTAGGGTTACAGAATGGATACCAAGAGAAGGGAAGCGCAGTCGAGGTCGGCAGAAAATCAGATGGGGTGATGAAGTTAGGAAATTTGCAGGCGCAAGTTGGAATACGCTAGCCCAAGACAGGGGTAATTGGAGATCGCAGGGAGAGGCCTTCATCCTGCAGTGGACATAAAATATAGGCTGATGAGGATGATGAAAAGTGTATTGGCAAAACTCCTTTGCTTAGTTTACGTCGTGCTGCGTAGGAATCGCAGAAGAGTGATGTGAGGCTTATTGGGCAAGCCTATCAGTGGCCTGACTAGCCTAAATTTTGAGAACGCTGACAAGAAAACTACATATTACGCTCACGTGGAAACTACCAACATACTTCTGCCGGACTTCTAGTCGGGCAGGAGCATGCAGCTACTGCTATAAAAAACAAAACAAAACAAAAAAAAACGATCATCGCCCCTTCCACTCCGTGAAGATGGTATAACAGCGAAGCTGTGTTAGTTACACGAGTGTAACGAGTGTTACATGTGCATGTGTTGCACGTGATGCAATTGCGTCAACATAAGTAAACACAGATCTACAACAGGTAGTTGTATTATATTGAACCATTGCGAGGCGAGAAGAGGCAGCTATTTCCTTCATCTTCTTTCTGGATTTTTAACGTGCCAAAACCAGTTCTGATTATGAGGCACGCCGTAGTGGAGGGCTCCGGATTAGTTTTCACCACTTGCGGTTCTTTACCGTGCACTACAACCGCAAGCAAACGGGCGTTTTTGCATTTCGCCTCCATTGAAATAGGACCACCGCGGCCGGGATTCTATACCGTGACCTCGCGCTCAGCCGCGCAGCGCAGGCAGCGACTTCCGACACTACTCAACGAGTGTCCAGTCATCTGGTCGAAACCTGCCGAGTCGTCGCCAGAGGCATCGGTTGCAGTCACGGACACCGCACGCGTTCGGCGCGAATGCGGGCATCTCTACGCGTTCCGCGTTATCCCCGTTGGGCGCGCCGCACAGAAACACCTCTTATCGCCTCTCCTCATTGCGCCCAGCGCGGCCTCTCATTGGTCGCCTCCTCCCCCAGCACGCCTCCCCTCCTCTCCTGGTCACGGGACCTGCGTGACGCCGGACAGACGGCGAAGGGTCGACTAAGAACAGCTTCACTGTTAAAATAATCTGGGGTGTTACATACCAAATCCATGATCTGATTATGAGGCACGCCGTAGTGGAGAGGCTCCAAAATAACTTTCATCACCTGTGGTTGTGAAACGCGCACCCAGTGCAGATCCCACGATCGTTTCGTATACCACCCCCATGGGAATGCGGACGCCGCGGCTGGGAGCTCAGAGCTCAGCAGTGCAACGTTATGGCCACTGGTCTACCACGGCGGGCGCTAATTCTATCATTGCCATGTGCGTAGAATGCCGCTGCTGTACATGCCAACGTACCTCGGTTCCGCATTGGTTCTCCAGGTCGTGCAGACGATATTGTGGCCGTCTTCGTTCAGGAACGAGGTGCTATCGTCGACAAGAATGCTTTCTGATGACATCTTTTGTCGATCGGTTCGTTTTGCGTAGACGTGGATTCTTTGACCACTACGGAGCCAAGCGCCCGTTTCTTCTTCTTCCTCGTCGTCTCATGACGATCCCAAAAAGAAGAGTCACGCTATTCTCCATTTACACGAAGTGACGTCACAGTGCAAATCTTGCAACATTCTGTTACTTGATATGTGAGGCGGAGCACCATTAGCTAATTTTCTGGAAGTTTAGAATCATGACAGTTCGGATGAAACAATTTATTCATCCAACACAGCACCTTATGTTTCAAAATGGTAAATGAAGCCGAACAAGAACGTTCCCCCTCTGTCACTTCTATATACTAATTGCTACATGCCATCGATACGTTTCCCTCCCACCCGAGTCCTGGTAAGTTTTTGCGAATGCCGTTGACTATCGCTACCACTCAGCGTTACTGGCTTGGCTTTCTTGCTTTTTGCTCTTTTCCTGAGGATGATTGCCGAAAGGCGAAACTCTGGCTATGTTCTAATACTCGAGTGAGTAAGTACGAACTTTATTGAGGTCCTGAGGAGAAAGAATTAAAGCGGGGCCGGAGGCCCCGCCAATCGATCCGGTGGCTCCACCCAGGTCGGGGCCGGTAGACATAGTCCTTCGGCAACGGCCCGGGCCCTCTGGACAGCCTTGAGCTGAGCGATGAGCTCTGTACTTCTGAGCGCTGAGTCCCAGGAGGACTGGTCAGGAAAGTCCGTGCCCGCGTTGGCAGGGCACAGCCAGAGCATGCGTTCGAAGTTGTTGTATTCGTGGCCGCAGTGTGGGCATGCAGTAGGAAAGTCACGATTGATCCTGCTTAGTGTTGTTGGTGTGATGCATGTCCTAGTCTGCAACTGTCTGTAAGTGACGGCCTGTGCTTTTTTAAGGTTTTGGTGAGGAGGAGGAAACATTCTGCGTGCTAACCTATGATTTGAAGTGATTTCGTGGTATGATACAAGCGGGTCTTTGTTGTCTAAATCCCTCCAGGCTGGGTTGAAGCGAGGGGGCGGACCGCAGACGCGGAATGCGAGTTCTCGCGCCAGTTGGTGTGCCCGCTCGTTCGGATTACAGTCAGGAGGTCCGGAAATGTTGCCCATGTGGGCCGGGAACCATGTGATGTGTGGGGACATGAGGTTATCTCCTCCCGTTTTTTGGAAGATTTTGTTGACCACCGTAGCTGCTTTCCTAGAGACGAGGGCCGCCGAGAAGGTTCTAATGGCTGTTCTTGAGTCCGAGTAAATGACGGAGGCTTCTTTGCAGCTCCGAAGGGCCACCGCGATGGCCATTTCTTCTGCTTCGTGAGTGAAGTTGGTAACCACCGTGGTTGCGTTGACGAGCGATCCATGGGCGTCCACCACAGAGACCGCGTATGCGCCTCGATTCCAATATCTGGCCGCGTCAACGAAGAGGACTTGCGTTTCGTTACGATTAATGTTGCCAAGGATTGCCTTCACTCTCGCTTTTCTCCGCCCTTCGTTGTGGGTCGGGTGTATGTTTCTTGGGATTGCATCAACGGTTATTGACCTCTTGGCATTTGTGCATAGTTGCGACTTCTCTGGTGGCATGAAGAGGGGCTGTATGTCTGCTTCTAGTAATATCTCGATGCCCGCCTTTGTGAGTGAGAGCCGACTAATTTGGGCGTTTCGCTGTGCTTCAAAGAGTTCTGTTGCCCTGTTGTGTAGCCCCAATTGGAGGAGTCGTTCCATGCTAGTGTTTCTAGGGAGGCTTAGGACCTTTTTCAATCCTGTTCTGATTAGTGTGTCGATTTTGTTCAGCTCCGTCTTCTTCCAGTACTTCCTTCTTCTAATACTCGATGTAGATGGCTAAATATACTGCTAAGTGGACAGCGGCCATCCTAAGTCTCAATCGAATCCTGGCGAAGCCGGAAAAAGAGACAGTTTCGCGAAGACAGCATCGAAGTCAAAAACGATGTAGGCTACTTTGCCGTCCAAGCAAGATGGCTGCTGAACAGAACGCTTGAAAGCCTGACGCGGAGATCGTCTGATCACGGGGAAACGCATTTACGCTTTCTTACACGCTTAATGTAAACTACGCTCTTTTTCAATGCCGGCTTAAAACAGCGCATCTGACGTGGAAAGTAGATCAGGCCGCTTGGAAGACGGCATGCATAACCCCAAATTTTTATGACGTATTTTAGATCGAATCTGTCCGGCTTAATAACCGGCTCAAATATTATGCGGCCCAAAATTGCGCGGTTGAATGGGTATTTTTTATGAAAAAAACATTTATTTATAGACAGGTAGTGCCCGGATCGGTTTTGCACGCTGTTTCATAACGTATAGCATAGAACCTCATTATAGGAAATTGATAACACACAGCATATTACATTACACAAACATGGAAACACTGGGAATCCAACCCAGGTACATCGCGTGAGAACACGCTAACCACTGCACATCACTACGCCGACGCAGAGGACTCGCATAGCTATTTGTAGATACACTTCCGAGGCTGTCGTTTTATCTCGATCGTTCACTGTCGGCGATCGTGCGTGGTATACATAGTTTTGTGTAACTGTTACCGATGCTTAGGTGGTTGGTGATAGTAAAGATGTATTTAAATGAGTACCAGTATACGAATACCGCTTGCGATGACCCAAGTTATCGCAACATTTCCTTCAGAAAGCCCTCAATTTTGCTGGCGTTTCAATTTAAATCACGTTTATCCGCAGCTTCTATGTATATATGGTGGAAGCCCTCCTGCGGATATAATTGCCCCGAAAGCATTGTAGGGGCAAGAAAGCAACTTGAGGTGACAAGTGTACAAAAGTGCGCGGCAACCTTGTTTACAGATTCACACTTCAGTTGTCTGTTGCCGAAGAATTGGTTACTGTCGTGAAGCCCAAGTGCGCTCAGGCGCACATAAATATTCGTTTATACCCACGAATCCAGTGCGCTTGGTTCTAAAGTCGCTGCTGCCTTATAGCTGCCGGAGTATCTAGATAACTATTAAGAAATAAAAGGCGAAAGGCCGCGCAAAGCTCAAGACACAGCGAAGCTGACCGATTCATTGCGTCTCTTGGTTGTAGCTAGGGTGCACTTGCCTATGTCGAGGTTTAAACTTGGTTGTAGCTAGGCCTACACTCGTGTACGTCATCTGTGCTAGTACTGGAAAGGCTGCGGTAGTATTGAACTGGTGCGTTGCGCCATCACGCCACCGCCGCGCTATCGTCGCCGCCACAGCTGGTATGACATCACGCTCCCCCGCCCCATCGCGCTACCGCCGCGCAGCTTTCCAGTGCTACCGCAGCCTTTCCGGTACTAGCACAGATGACGTACACGAGTGTAGGCCTAGCTACAACCAAGTTTAAACCTCGACATAGCCAATTTCAACTTAGCTACAACCGAGAGACGCAATCAATCGGCCAGCTTCGCTGTGTCTTGAGCTCGGTGTAATATATACACATACTCTTTAGGTCGGGCCACTTCTCGGCTTCTGGTGCTTGGCGGGAAATCTGAAATGATTGAATGACGCGCGAAAGTAGGTCATCATGATGAGGGGACAGCGTGGGGGAGAAGGAGGCGTTGGCATCACCTTGACGAAGCATACACGGCGACGCGACGCCGCTTGCAGACGCTGTTCTCTGGCTGCTTGTGGTATCCGAGCTTTCCTTGCCCTCGCAAGCTTTCGCCTTCGTTTTAACTGAAGTTGTGTCTACCCGCTGATAGGTATCCGCTGCCGTCACCCAGCCGACGGACGCGCGCCGTTGCTACATTATCTGGTTGATCTTACACCGTGCTCTTGAGCTTTGCGCGGCCTAGTGCAAGCATTCAGCGAGTGACTAAAAGACCAATGTCTGACGAGATTGTCTTAGGTCCTTGGCCTGACGCCAACAGCGCAGCTGTGGTCATCGAAGCGACTATAGCCTTCCTTCAAGCCACCGGACTCCATGCACGGCTATAGTATGACCTCAACGGGATGGACATGTACATATGCACCTCCTAATCTTATCATCATCATTCATCGCTCTTTTTATCCCCTCCCCCCTTCCCCAGTGTAGAGTAGCAGGCCAGAGCAAACTAACGCTCAAGCCGACCTCTCTGCCTTTCTTCAAATAAACCTCTCTCTCTCTCTCTTTGTTGGGATAGCAATTATACGGACACTTTAAGCGTATTTCTGCCGTCGCCGTCGCCGTGAGGTTCCGTGTAGAGTCCAACAGCGATGAAATCGTCGCTGCGCGCCGTATGCTGTATGTGCGAGTGAAAGCGCGATGGACGCGCGCTTTCACGGAGAGCGAACGCACGGCTTAGAGCAAACGCCACTTCTTGCGTCGCGCGAAAGGCCGTAAGGGGACGGGAGGGAGGGAGGGAGGGAGGTAGGGGAGGCGACGTTTAGCTGCGCCACCAAATGCGTATTTATATAAAGACGTTGCGAGGCGAGAAGGTGGTAAAGACTTCCGACGCTGCTCGACGAGTGTCCCGTTATGATCTCGCCCCCCTGGTTGCCATGGCTACGGCGCGGCAGCTTCTTGATATAAAACACGAACCACACATTACGGCTGGCTTAAACAGCTTCACTGTTCAAAATTCATCGACGATTACGATGCTCCTTAACGCGAATTTCGAGCGCAGCTGTTTAGGTGCTTTGAATTCGCGATATATCATGGCAATTTGATTCTGAACGACAGGGTGTTCTCGGCGGCGGCGTGGAGCTCCTGCACGGGCTGCTGTTTATCAGCAGCGGCAGACGAAGCATTTCCACCGGTTGTGTCGCTCATTCTTCAGAAAGAAAGCGTGAACACGGGAACGCGGTACTCACGTTGAGCGCATTCTCTAGCGGCGGCGGCGCCGCAGGCGAATTCGCGCATGCGCAGTCTTCCGAAGCCCAGGCCAGCGCTTTGTTTCCGCGCTGGCCGCATGCCTGGCCGCCGCCGGCACTTCGCTTTCCTCCTCACCAATCCGCCATACCCTCCTCCGCTTTCCATCTCCTCGTTGCGCGGCACCCTCCTCTTCGTTCTCCTTCCCGCGTTTTTCCTCCCCTTGTGCTTGTTCGCTCGGTTACACCGTAGACGACGCTCGCCACAGGTATATTCACGCCAGTGGAGTATAACGATTCTGTTTTTGTCACATTGAGTATTACTTGACTGTTTTTAGAGCGCAGCTCTCCTGTGGCGAGCGATGATGATGATGATAAGTGGTTCTTGAGGGAAAGGGATAGCGCCAACCTTTCCCTTTCCCTCAAGAACCACTTATCATCATCATCATCGCTCGCCACAGGAGAGCTGCGCTCTAAAAACAGTCAAGTAATGCTCAATGTGACAAAAACAGAATCGTTATACTCCACTGGCGTGAATATACCTCCTCGAAAGTTAAGGTTAATTTTCTTGCTATTGTTTGTTATTTCACAAGCTGTTAGCTAGCACCCCCTACCTCGTACACCACGATCTGCGGCCGAGACGCGTCTATTGTGTTGTGTGATTCTGTGGCAGTGCGAGCGCGCGTTCGATCGCGCGAGGACGAAGCTGTGCGAGTACAGTGTACCCCTATTCTAGTACACTGTATGTGCGAGTATGAGCGCGAGATACCGTGTGCGTATTCGACGGACGCTATGTGCGAGTTCCTGTGCGACAAACGTGAGCCCCTGCGTTGCTCTCTGTGAGCACCCTGCCATTTCTTTTTCACTTAATAAACCAAGTTTCATTCAATCAAACCACTGTGGCCTGTGAGACGCGGCTGTCTTCAACACCTCAGAAGCGGGATTACTAGGCCTAACTAACTGAGCGGCACCATGAATGTAAGGGAAGTTTGGAGTGGAGACGCCCCAACCGACAGCGACAACGAGAGTGGTGTTACTGGTCAACGCCTCCTAAATAGGAGGCGTTGTACTGGTGAGACTGTGCGTGAGGCAGTTTCTTCCATGGGTACCAGTCAAAGTGATGGTGTTACCGTGCGCGAACTATTGAACGCCCTTGTGGAAAAGGACCGCGTCTTAAGGACTTTGCTGGAACGCTTGACTCCGTCAGCGACGCCACAGCCCATGTCCGCGGGAACGCCCGGTGGAATCACTGCGTTCCAAGTGATGCCCGACCTAAGCAACAACATAACAAGCTTTAACGGTTGCGAGGGCGCACCCTCAGCAAAGGATTGGATTGAAAATCTCCGTACATCTGCGACGCCGCACAGCTGGCCTGAGTCTTTCGTGCTTGAGACCGCAAAGTCCCGTTTGACCGGACCGGCGAGAGACTGGCTGCGTTCGAGGAGATCCGAAATCAAAACTTGGGGCGATCTTGAAGAGCGTTTTCGCCGAACCTTTGTGAGCCAGACGCGTGCGGCGGAACGCTGGCGCAAAATGCACGAGCGTGTGCAACAGCGCAACGAAAGCTCGGTGGCCTATTTGCACGCCAAGGTGCGGTTGTGCAGGGAGGCGAATTTGGATTTTTGGGACACTCGTGAGCAGGTAATCACAGGACTACATTCGAAACAACTCAGCACGATGTTGCTCGGAAAAAGTAATGAAGATGACGACGACATCCTGCACGACATTCAGGAATTCGAGAGGATCGAGCGTGAAAGGCAAGAGTTTTTTGGTTCAGCGCGTGACCATAGAGCGGCGAGCAAGAGAAAGTCTATGACATCGGCTTCCGCTGGCAAGCGCCAGACCAAGAAACGAAAGACTCGGGAGCCTACATGCAACGCCGCTCTAGGGTGGTGACAACACCAAACTTTTGACTGCTATTTACCGCCAAGGCAGAGAAGGTTGGCACGTGATCTATTAAATTTCTTTAATTTAGTTTTTCGTCAGTGTGCACAAGAAACCTGCATCATCTTTAATAAACTAATTGCGTTTTCCTTTTATTTGAAGCATTGCATGTCGTGTGACACATATAAAGCAAGAAGTCACGAAGGAGCCACCATTGCCAGTTGTACACGGAACTGTAATAAAGGCTGTCCTTAGCTAAAACGTAGACACGGAAGGCCAGCAACCAAAGAAAAGGCCAGAAGTAGGCTGTCAGGATGTAGGCACCCTACGAAAGACGAACTCCCAAGGCAGAGAAGGGGAAGGCATCTCGAAAGCGGCCTGCAAAGAAGACCAGCACTCCTGCCAAGCGGAGGAAAGTAGCAAAGAAAGAGGAGTCCGACGAGGACGACGAGTCCGACGAGAAAGAGGCGCCTGTGCCAACTGAACGACAACCGATACGACGCTGTGAAGTGAACGTTGGTCCAGAAGCGACCGATTTAGTCGTCTGTGCTCGAAGTGTTTTGTGCTTATCAGAATGCTTTAAAAGAGATGGTAAGGTGTTACGCTCCAGTTCAGAATTATTTAAATTCTCATATAGCTTATTTTGTTGCATAATAATCCTGCTTTATTCAAACTTGTGCATTGTATTTGTGGAGTGAATCGTACTGTATTGCCCGTCATCACCACAGCAATGAAAGACCCAGAGCACCGGGATTGGGATGCTAACCTCAAGTATGTTGAATGTAGCTTAAACAACGCTGTGAGTAAGAGCTCGGGAAAGACCCCTTATGAAATGCTTCATGGTTACAAACCCGTCTTTTATGGGTTAGCCCTGCAAGAGGAGGAAATGGACAGTGAAGGCGCTTGGAAGGACCCGAGTGAGCTCAGAGAAACGGTATATGACAGCACTTGCTAGAACAACAAGCAAGAAGTACACAGGCATACGACACCCGGCATTATCCTGCAAGGATTTATGATGTGGGCGAAGTGGTATTTTCGAAGACAGCGCCCCAACACACGGGAAATCCACCTAAAACACAACCCAAGTACAGAGGCCCCTTGGTAATAACTGAAGTGTTGCCTGCCGACACGTACAGAGTGGCAGAGCTCAACAAGAACTCTGGAAAGAGATACGCAACGACGGCGCATATTTCGCAATTTAAGGCGTGGTCGTCGACAAGTAAAACGTCTCATTTAGACGACGACGAAGCGTCAGATGAATCCAAAAGTTCAGGTGCTCAATTCTTGGCGAATCCCCCGAAGTGGGTACGAGCCATGTGCTGAGGACATCATCATCATCATCATCGTCATCATCATCATCCAAGCACCACCTTGACCAGAATCACTGCGACGAGCCTTTTGCAGTTACACGCCCACGCAGGCAAAGAGTAGTACCTGCTAGACTACGCGACTGCATGCCACAAGACAGCTAGTGTTATTTGTGCGTGTGTGTGTGACAGCAATTACCTTAACGAGGACGTTAAGATTTCAGGACGGCCGAGACGTTAGCTATTTCACAAGCTGTTAGCTAGCGCCCCCTATCTCGTACACCACGATCTGCGGCCGAGACGCGTCAATTGTGTTGTGTGATTCTGTGGCAGTGCGAGCGCGCGTTCGATCGTGCGAGGACGAGGCTGTGCGAGTGTGAGCGCGAGATACCGTGTGCGTGTTCGACGGACGCTATGTGCGAGTTCCTGTGCGACAAACGTGAGCCTCTGCGTTGCTCTCTGTGAGCACCCTCCCTTTTCTTTTTCACTTAATAAACCAAGTTTCATTCAATCAAACCACTGTGGTCTGTGAGACGCGGCTGTCTTCAACAGTATCGAAGCGCGAACAAGATCACACGCTAAAAGTCAGACACGACCAGCGCAGTGTGCGTCTTTATTTGCGCTTCATTACCAAGCAGCCCTGAGAGGATCATGGAGATCGTAGGGAGAGGCCTTCGTCCTGTAGTGGACATAAATATAGGCTGATGATGATGATAACCAACCAGCCCAGCCGGCCACCCTTCTGCATTGAAATATTATTACATAAGACAAACCTTTCGAGAAATACTATGGAAAATAATGCTGCCAGCGGACACCAAAGGAAAATGTCTGCTCGTTTTTGCCTGCAATATGTGTCACGAAGCCACTTTGTTTCCGAACAAGTAACTTGGCTAATATAACAATAATGTATGGGGTTTTACGTGCCAAAAGCACCATCTGATTATGAGACACGCCGTAGTGGGGGCACTCCGGATTAATCTGGACCACCTGGGGATCTTTAACGTGCACCTAAATCTAAGTACACGGGTGTTTTCTGCACTTCGCCCCCATCGAAATGTGACCGCCGTGGCCGAGATTAGAGCTTGCGACCTCGTGCTCAGCAGCCCAACACCATAATCACTGAGAAAATACGGCGGATTCAGTAGTAACTTGGCTATACTGGCAGTTTCGGTCAGACCACTGCACTTCGGAGGTACGGCGGCCCACCAGCAATGAACTCGTTCTCAGTGTGCCCAGACCTGTTGCTAAACCACGGGTTTATTAAAAATGAGCACTGCAATTCTGGTGAGTATTCTATACTTGGGAAGCGACGGTGTGTTTCGAACAGATGACAATAGCCTGACAATCGCGAACACGCATGCACGACGACACGAACGCTGTTTGTTACTTTTTTTTTTGCGTTCGTAACCGGTAACTTCTTCCAGCAATCAGTCGTTGCTTGTTGCAGAATGCACAGGCTGATCGCCTTTAAAGAGGACCCCTATCATCATCATTATCACATGTGCGCACGCAAAATTGCACGCGAGAGGTAGCCACGTCGACGGTCACGAGACCTTCGCCGCACGAGTGGCAAGCACCGAGGACAGGCCTGCTAGGAGCAACGACAAAGGTAAGGTGTTCCCATCTTCTTGTATATTATTACGGCTAAGTTCTTCCTTTCGGGCGATGCCACAGAAATCAGACACTATTTTTTAAAGCACCGCTTTCAATGCCTCTTAACCGCCCTTTGCGGGTGCTAGCTGCTGTGGTGCACGATAGGTCACAAAGGGTCAGGGCTCTCGAACTACCCTGATTGGCCATGTGATAGTGACGGTTGTTTGGCGTTCTCGGTTCAACGCAGCCGTTTAGAGTGAATGTTTTAGAAGTAGGGCTGATAATGTCCGCTGGTTCGAAACGACTCGACGAGATGAGTCTCCGATCGTAGACGACCACCACATGAAAGGCGGGCATGTGGTATGCGAAATGCGCCCTGTTCTGGCGTCGTTTTCTAACAATTGCACACATCTCTCCGGCGAAAACACGAGTGCGCGTGCCAAGAATGGTCATGTTGGTAGCGGGAGGTTGAACCATAGTGGATAAAAATGCTGCGCCCTTGCTCCGCTGGCGAGTCGATTTAGCGGGCCGCGACAGGGCGTCCACAGCTTCGCAGCCAAGCTGACTGCGCGTCGATCGCGCGTCTGCTGGCGTCTCGGGAAGACACGCTCAGGGTGAGTTGAAGATGGACCAGCTACGCCTCTTATAAGTTCGCTCCGTGATACCCCGATCGTCCTTCCGTTGAAAGGCTGCGCTAAAAGATGTTATATAGAATTGCTAACGATGGCTCATGTTGCGCTGTGTTCGTGCTTAAGGATAAGTGGATAGCCAGCGAAAAATAGCAAGAAATGGCTCGGAACGCGGCACCTGCTCGCAAACGCCAAGCTGGGCCAGGCTGGGCGAAGTTGGGTGGCGTCGATTCATAGCAACGCGACTAGCGCAGCGGGGTGCCTGGCCGTTCACCGGTGCAGACGATTTCCTTGAGAAACACATTTAGGGCAGGACGAATTCAGTTCGGCGTGTAGTGCGTGTGATAGACTGATTTTTGTCGGACGGTGTCTGGGTGGTGCTGGGAGCTCCATGGATTTACACTGAGCGAGGATTTCTTTATCAGTTTGGTCGCTAGCCGACGACGTTCGCGGGCCGCTCAGCATATTTATGGCGTCGATGCCTGTGACACGTAAAGCTCCTTGTCGGAATACCGGTTTACGCAGACGCGGACTGCATGGACATAGTCATTAAGTAAGTTTCGAGGTAGCGCCGTTTACACCTTCACGCTCCCCTCCTCCTCTAGGCCGAAAAATTACTGCTTTTGTCTTTTTTTCATTAGCACACATATGATTAGACTGGGACTGGGATTCATTTTGCAGCTTGTCCGCGGATTCCGTAGTACCATAGCTCCTCTAGAAGTAACTAATGATTTACAAGATCAAACGCTTTTGACAAGTCGACGAATATTCCAATCACAATAACTCGATCTGTCTTCAAATTGTGACAGAATATATTCTTTTTGTTCCAAAAGCACCTGTTCACTAGATTTGTGTTTTTTTTTTCGGAACCCGAATTGACATGATGTGAGCTAATTGCATTTATCTATACATTTAATAAATCTTGAGTACAAAATTTTCTCGAATGCTTGGGAGAAAGCAGAGTGCAGACACAGGTCTATAATGGCCTAAATCATTTATATCTCCATTAAGTAAAACGGATACTTTTGCAATCTGCATTTTTTCTGCAAATGCCGATGAACCTAAACAAAGGTTGAAAGTATGTGCAATCGTTGGCGCTATGATATGTGCAACATATTTTACAGGCTTTATCTGAATGTCGCCAACTTCTTGGCATCTGCTATTTTTTAGACTGAGCATAGCAGTTAGTATTTCATCCGTTGTCACATGATCTAGAAAAAATCTGCCCTGGTTGAACGCGGTTAAACGAAATTTGTCGAGCGATAGCATGGTTTTGCTTGCTTTCTGAAAGGACACAGACACTGCTCGGAGCCGTCGGCAACTACTGAATCTACAATTGCACCGCAAGACAACACACAGACACTGCTCAGCGCGGCTGCAGCAGCGAGCGAATTGACCTTCATGCAGCGGCTCGCTTCAACGCGAACTAAGCGTCGAAAGCAGAGCGCATATGAAGCTACCAGCACTCGGCGCACTTTGTACACAACGCAGATCGCTTTGAAGATGAGGACCGCGCGACCGCGCACTTTGTCCACATCGCACATCGCTTTCGAGATATGCGCGCCCACGCGGCGTACGCAGCAGCTGCCGGTAGTGGCAAGCAAAGTCCCAGTTTAACCTTGGCTGAGCTAGAAGGTCAGACTTACGGAACCAGGCGTTTTCTGGGCTTGTACCTGGAATAGTAGAACTATCGCTCGAGTATTTTATTATCATTACGAAAGTTTATGTACTCATATGTTTCCCACAACGACCCATCCGTTCTTATTTTTGTAAAAAAAAAAAGATAATCAGTGCCCGTTAGCTCTTCACCATCATTATTTAAATTACGCACATGGCTTTTTGATTGGCTAAGATGCATACGTTGGCGTAAACCACGCTTAGGGAAAAAACGAACAAACTTTGGAGGCTTCTCCTTGCCATGTGACCGCACTAAGTCAATCGCGCATGGGCAATGACGGGAGAGTGCGGTTAGGAGAAGGACGGTGGCTAGATGAAAGAAGAACGCTACCTTGAAACGTGTTATCTAAGGACCTTACAACAACAACGCTGGCAGCGACACCTTGGGACGATTTTTTCAACCACAACGCGTTAGGCAAGTTCGTTCTGCTACGTGGACGTGCTTGTTGAAGACAAATCGAAAGGCCACATGATGCTCTGCTTACCCTTCAGAACTGCGTCACTGCTTACCCTTCAGAAGCAGCTATAAATATAATACAGTTGATGACAGGAATAATAGGTCGGTGTCCTTCCTGGTTTAACTCTGCTGCGTCACAAGGTAGCGCTACCAACCCGGCTGTCACGTTTGCTTCTCAGGTAACCCGGTATCCCGCAAAGGTCAATGCGTTTACGGGTAAGCTAAACCACTTGTACTAACTGTGCAGAGACGGGTTACGGCATTTCTGCCTCATGGTTCCTGCCCTTACATATTTTACGCACGGCTGGTCAACAAAACGCAGGACACCGGAGATAACCTGGGACGACTTCGCTGAAGATGGCTGACGAGCAGTCTTGGTACGAGGCTCTCTGGAGGCTCGACTTCGAGCGAGAGTGCTCGGCGTACCCGGCCACGGAGGGGATCTGCTGGCTGTGCGACGAACTGGCCAAGTGGAACGTCGTCCTCGCTCCGCTGAGACTTCAAATTGTGGAGGATATACCCGGGTACCTGTGCCTACGCACGCGGCCGGGAAACGAGAAGCCCAAGAATATGAACAGTCCCCACAACACGGCTTACTTCGTGGCTTGGCTGCCGAGGAAACACCGGTGCATCGTCGCCGTGAAGTTCGGCCAAGGCGAGATGGAGCTAGACCGATCGACCGTGCCCCCCTCCTTGTACGAAATTCCTCCGAACGTGCGCCAAGTCATCATCGGAGGAGTCGGCGCGTTCGAAACCAGCTCTCTCATGGACTCGCTGGGTCGCGTGGTGCAACTCGAGGCCCTCATTTTGGACGAAGCCACCGTGGGCGACCCGCTGTCCATAGGACTGGGCGGACTGCTGGTGGCGAACGCGGCCACCGTGAGAATGATCACCGTGACCAGGACCTTCATACCGAGCGGCGCTTCCAACATTCTCACCGACGCCATTTCCAGATGCCGGAACCTGAAAGAGCTCACGTTCAACACCCACCTGGACTTGCAAGGGCTGAAGTACTTGAACAACCTGCTTCAGTCAGCCGAGTGTCTCGAGAAATTGTGCTTGAGGGAAGCGATGAACACCATATTCGAGCCCACCGAAGACCCGCACAACGAGGAGCTCTTGGCCACCGTCGCCGACCGGGCACAGAGGAGCGGGTCCGCGCTGTCGGATTTCTGCTACCACGCTTACACGCACGTCTTCACGAGCACCCTGCGGGCTCTGAAAGGGAGCACGGTGCTGAGACAGCTGGAAATCAGCAAGTGCGAGTGTGTGACCGGCCCGACTGTCAGATCGCTGCTCCGGTGCGTGCTCTCTTCCTTCGCGGGACTGCACTCGCTCACTTTCAGGGCCTGCGAGTTCGACACCGCGGCCATTGAAGTGGTAGCCGGCGCTCTCGAAGTGAACGCCACGCTGAGGCAGCTGATGGTGTACGACGTCGTCATGACCTTCCCGCAGATGCAAACTCTCCTGAGAGCCCTTGAGAAGAACAAGACGTTGAACTTGTTGCAAGTCGACTTCGTGGCTGCCACGGAGAAACAGAGGTGAGAGGAAAACGAAAGTATTTTGTCTTTACGCACGTTGCAGTGTTTGTATAGCGCCCTGGGACACAACTCACATGCTTGCGCTCCGCTGTATCTAATTAGCACACCGCTTTAGCAATAAAACTTAAAGCCTAGCTATAGGCACGAAGGAATCAAGTGGGGGTTAGCGCCGATAAGGTGGACACTTTGCGGGAACTTAGTTTTCATAATGAAATGTTATGGAGAAAGTTCAATGTACAATGACGTGACAAGGAGTCATTGCATATGTACAATATCCATTGCGTATTCGGCTAGCGCATCTATCCACAACTAAGAGACCTAGGAGAAAGGTAACGTTGCGCGCTAGTTGACGTGTGTGTGTGTCGCTTCCGCACCTGTGGATCAGACAAGCCACGTTTCGATAAAGGTGGCACTATCACATCGCATCACTTCGAGCGCATTGGTTCATGTGGACAGTGCTGATGTTCTACGGCGACGTGGCTGTAGGGAGTGGGCAGCCTAACTTGGTTGAAGAGGCCCTTAGCCAATCCACGCAAACTGCTAGCGCATTGCTCTTGGGTGAGAGAGAAAAAGCGAAACGTTTGCAGTCTGCTCTCCTTCGTTAAAAGATAAGGCGTGTTCTAGAAAACATGCGCGAACACGTTTACGAACGCCTTCAAACGGCAGTTGACGGTCTCTATACCGTAGTGTATCGCATTTTTAGAATGTATACCTCGGTGCAAACTTCGATTTCTGTACTGAAATGCACGTAAAAATGCAAAAAAAGGTTCAAACAAACCGCACCTCCACTGATATGAAAAAAAAATTGACGTTTGTTAAAGAATGAAACCCTACAATTCGGTATATATATAGGGCTTATATACAGAATTTTAGGGTTTCATTGTGTAACAAAAAACATTTTTTTAAATCAGTGGAGGTGCTGTTTGTTTGAACCTTTTTTTGCGTTTATATATATATATGTCTGCAGCGTTTATGTAGGTGTAAAAAAAGTTGCAGCATAATGTTGAGAAATCCCTAACTACGCTAAACGCAAATATAACAGTTGTGTACACTGTATATGCTTGAGCCTCTAAAACGGACAGATGTGATATTCACGTATGGAGCTTACGTGAAATTGTTAGAATGCTTGCAAGGCTTTTGCGAGTGTCCAACGCACAAATAGGTGGTATACTTCAGAACCGTGCATAATACATAAAATTTTCCCGCTTATCACGTCTCAATAAATGGAATTTACGTAATTGTCACATTGTCTCTCATTGTTCAATTGGCGTTGTACACATATGCTACTTGAGTTTATGAAATTATGATTTTAAATCATTTTTATAAAAACGTTTGAAAAAAAATGTACTACCTGTAGTGGGTATAGATTCTAACGTTTTCTTGAAGTGCAACAAACCTGGCCAATCGGTACAGCGAATGCCAAGAAAATGATTTTCTCCGTTTACAGTTTATAGATACAAATTCCTGATGAAGAAAACCCCTTCATTTTGCATTAGTGTAATACCTACGTTATTATAAGCTTACATTATTGTAATGACCAGCGGGGTACGACGCGTTATTGTCGCCTTCACGTAAATGAGTACAGCAGGTGCGATTGTTTCATGACACTCGTCTCCTACGCAGTCATATTCATACAGCCGGCTTAAACAATAACAGTTTTGTGCACTAGTAGCATGAGTACTTCGGTCCTTTGTTCTTTCTTATAAGCGTATACTAAAGTGTGCCCGATACAGTTCCGCTTCACTGCCGTCATTCGCTTCGTTTTCCTAGCCCATGAAAGATAGTACGCGTGCGACCTTGTTATCCTTCATAAAGCATGGCCTCCAGGCAATACTAACAGACCCCTCTCGGGTTGTGCACTTTATAGTTTCCTACAAAAGTTACTGCAAGGAATACTGGTGCTGCGATACATCCACGGGAATTATGGCTAGTACATGGATTTGTCTAATCTCCATGCCTAATTAAACTCTCGGGTTCTACTTGATAAAACCCACGATCTGATTATGATGCATGCAGTAGTGGCGGACTCCGGATTAATGTTGTCCACCTGGGGTGCACGAGCGTCTTCACACTTTCGTCACCATCAAAGTGCGGCGGAGCCGGCTGTGAATCCAACCTGCCGACCTCGTTAGTAGCAGCGAAACGCCATTGTCACTAAGCCACCACAGCGGGTATCTTCATGCTTGTTGGCTACAGACGTTGTTGTGGCGTTACCTAAGCGCTTCACTTTTCTCAACTTCCAAGCAATCAGTTTTGTTTTCTAAATGCGTAAACACAATAGCTATCTGCACACGTGTATAATTATATGGCGAATTGTTGCACGTGTAACAAAATATTTTCTTGAATACGACCAGTTCAGAAGTTCACGATACCATGTGAAACATAGAAGTCGCAGTTTGGGCAAATCAATGTACTAACAATCATCGCCGTAATCGCTGAACCAACACACTTGTAGCTCCCATAGACAGTAGGGCCACAGTTTCTTCTAGTAACTTTTGAGGGAAGCTATACGATACGCTTCAGCTTACATCGCGTCTCTGAAATGGGCGCTCATACATCTTTTTGCACTGCCGCTTACGACGCCCTGCTTCGACACTTCTAGAGGTTGCACTGGCCTCGAAGGCACAGACGTTGTTACGCGTTGGATTCCCATCCTTTTATTTCGAGATATGACATGCCTCGGCACACTCGCGATAGTGCGCAAGAAATAATTGCTGCCCGCTACGAACCAGCATGGTATACATTTTTTTTTCTTTTATCAGGTGGATGCTCTCCGACCAACTGGGCCAAAATGACCTCTACGCGCGCGTGCAACTGCCATGGATGAACGCGGATGCCCAATACCTGTGCACCGTCCTGGGCCAGCGCTGGCTGTGCCCCAGCGACTTGCAGCTCAACGCGGGGCGTCTGAGCGAAGCGTACTTCGCGATGCTGTGCCGGGCCCTGTCGCGCTCCCGTTTCGTGCGAAGCCTGTCGGTGAGTCTCTGGCGTGCCCGGCCCGGACACGTCGACAGCCTTCGAGAGGCCCTGAGGAGGAACACGTCGATCGTCGAGCTCAGGATACACGACTCCGAGAGCCAGGGGTCTGCGGTCAGGGCCTCGGTGGGCCTGGACGTCAATCGCACCGTCGCACAGCTGTGCGTCGTCTGCTGCGACGACATGAAGCCGTCGGCCGCCGTCGAGTTTGCGTACGTGCTGGCCACCAACAGATTCCTGTGTGACGTGGAGCTGGTGTGCTCGGGCGAAGTGGACGCCGATTGCATGGCCGCGATGGCTCGGGGTCTCGTGCAGAACCCGACCCTCGTGTCCTTTTCGGTTCGGTCCAGGTACATATTCGACTGTGCGACTCGAGACATGGAGGTCGCCTTGCAGAAGAACGTGACCTGGCTTCACCGGGCCGTGCGCTTTGTTCTGGAGCGGAACCGTACGAAGCCCTTCGCGGAGGCGTTCGAGGCGTACGAGAGAAAGGCGGTGCTCGTACCACGTGTGATGGCTACGTCGGGCATGAGCAGAGAGGAGGTGATCGCGGCTGTGACGTCGGCCCGGCGCTTCATTCGGTGCAACTACTTCCTGATCAACAACGTGGTCAGTCGCGTCATCGAGTGTTGGCCGGGAGAGGGCACGCAGATCGACGCCCTCAACTATGACTGCTGGTTGGCCATTGCAGACCGCTTGAAAGTATGTGACATTGTTCATGCAGGATCTCCTAAAGATTAGGGATGACTAAGGGCAGTGCGGTTGGCCGGGTGGGACGCTCTAGTCTGTGGATCCGCACGAGAAATCGCTGCATCAAGGGTGCATTTTTCAGCAGCAGTTGCTGACATTTCATATTTAATAAAATGTTTGTTTTATTTCGCCGGATTTTATTGCCTTGTTCTCTCTGGAAATATTTTTCTTCCAGAGAGAGCATTTTCCGCGCGAACCTTCGCTCGCTGTTGTTGGTGCGCTTGCTCACGCCCGCGTTTTGACACTGGTTGTGTGCGGTCATCGAGTGTGATCTATTCATGTTTGCTTGTGCGCGCTGACACCATGCTTGTTAATTCAATTATAAGCGATTGTGTCCAAGTCTATACATCCGATAAAAGTACTGTCCTTACTACGTACAGCTCTCTACTAATTTCCTATCGCAATTGATGTTTCGCCTATAGGGCGAAACTGAGTCTTCTTTCTCTGGATAACGAAAATGAACAGTGGTGGTAATGCCTCGGAAGTTCAAATAAGGTAACCATGTTTACGGTCAAACCATGGCTTAAGCACGGCACTCAATAAACAGTAGCAACCGCATAACTTGTATCAAGGTACAAATATTAGAGGATAATGACGAAGTCAACTGGACAGGAAGCTTCGTTGTTGTCATCTCTTGCGTTATGAATTCATAAGCGTTCGACTCGTCATTCGCAGAGTGCATTCATTGTATTAAGCAAAACGCAATTTCTAATCAACAACCAATCAGGGAACGCCATATCCCTGAAGCATAGCTCCCTAGAGCCTCTGGTACTGCGTCTGCGCTCTTTCGGGGTGCATGTAGTGGCGGCCTAAGCACTTCCGACACCTGGACTGCAGTTTGCGAAGTGCTCGCTCTTGATGATGACGACTGCGAGGCCGAGAAGAACGCCAATGACGTGTCCGATGGTAGAACCGGTGGGCCTGTACCAGCACATGTGCGCCAATTCTATAAACATGCCAGTCCAGAAGGGCACAGGCATGGAAAACGATGCCATCTGGTAGCGGTCGCGACGGCCGTTGTTCCTGTTACTGTGCACGATCTTCAGGGCCAGCAGGACACCGACAAGACCACAGCCGCAGGACGCCGAATGCGCGGCCGGCTGCGGTCGATCGGTGTGGTGGACGATGACGTGCTTCCAGGCCGCGCAGGTCAAGCCATTGAGCGTCAAGTTCACGGCCAACAGTAGCCCGGCGACATGGAACAGAAAGCTGCAGCAAAGTTAGCGCTGTAAGCCTCTCGTGGGTACACTAATTATTTCCAGTTTATCGCAAGAGTGCTTTAGAAACGGGATGGTACAACCATTATGTGCAGCTACTGCACCATATCCAAAATTAAACGTGCTGTGTTTTGCACATCACCTGTACTTTTACCTAACGCCAGTCTTGCAAGTACCCGGAAAATGCGTCGTCTGAATTGTAACCGAAGAGTAAACCATGCGCGTTGTCAGAATATCTGCGTAAGTATGCTCCCCTGAAATGGTCATGCGTATCCTTGAGTGATTTGTCATGCGTGCTAAGCGTATACTTTTTATGATTTTATTTTTGCACCGTTGCTGCGTAATCCACCACAGATAAACCTGACGTTCAATGAATTGTTCGAACAAGTTGCTTTTCTTTTGTGAATTACAGGTGCTGAACGAAGTCGAACAAGCAGTTGATTTCGACCTTTAAGGTGAACGTGCGAAATGCACGGTACATTTCTGGAAGTAAAACATGCAGCACGTCTTCGGCAAATTGTTTTGCGATATATATGCCTGCTGCGAGAGCCGTAATGAGGTAGCGTGCCGGAACCACCTATGAAATTGCCGGCACTAGACATTGGGACATTCAGGACATTGACATTGTGAGAACCAGCACCTCTAGCCCTGCTGTGGTTCAGGGGCCAAATTCATATGGATTTTCGTTGGCAATTCATATTTGACATCGGCAGCCTGCCTTCGCTAATGATACGTTCAACATCACATCCCCATTTGCTTTTACGAAGAACTTTAGCGTATGATCGGTGTGTGTGTGTGTGTGTGTGCGTGCGTGTGTGGCGGCGTGTATTCGGGAGTGTTCTTCTTCTTTTTGGGGTTTTACGAGCCAAAACCAGTTCTGATTGTGATGGACGCCGTAGTGGAGGCCTGCGGATTAATTTTGACCACCTGGGGTTCTTTAACGTGCGCGCGTGTGTGTGTGCGCGTGCGTGTTTGCATGTGCATGTGCATGTGCGTGCGTGCGTGCGTGCGTGCGTGCGTGCGTGCGTGCGTGCGTGCGTGCGTGCGTGCGTGCGTGCGTGCGTGCGTGCGTGCGTGCGTGCGTGCGTGCGTGTGTGTGTGTGTGTGTGTGTGTGTGTGGTGTGTGTGTGTGTGTGTGTGTGTGTGTGTGTGTGTGTGTGTGTGTGTGTGTGGTGTGTGTGTGTGGGTGTGTGTGTGTGTGTGTGTGTGTGTGTGTGTGTTGTGTGTGTGTGTGTGTGTGTGTGTGTGTGTGTGTGTGTGTGTGTGTGTGTGTGTGTGTGTGTGTGTGTGTGTGTGTGTGTGTGTGTGTGTGTGTGTGTGTGTGTGTGCGCGCATGCGTGCGCGTATGATCGAGTGCGTGTGCATACGACTTCAGAGCTTTAGGAGTACTACAGAAGTTCGCGTAAAGGTCCCAGAGGCAGGTGTTGTGACTCAGGCAGTGGCTTCGAAACTTATTTTACTGTAAAATAATTGAAATAATCGAGTTTTCTCATACTGTCCGAGTATAGCAGAGGGAAAGATACATTAACTCATTGAAATAATAATGGTTAAGGTGTCTATTCTTTACTACAGTCATCCGTGAACGGTGAAGCGAGGGAGAGTGTAGGTGTAAGAGCTACGCATTTAGGGTAAGTCAAATCAAGGATAGAAGAACAAACGGTCATATTGTCATGCAAGCAACATTCGCGATCCGGCTCAGATATGCTTAAAGGACAAATTTAAAAATATTAACATCAGAGCCGCCACTTTTGTCTTGGGTTGGTATGCAAGATACCACCGTTTTACTACTATCAAAAAATTGTGTAGATCCCACCGGCTTGTTGGAATCTTCGAAGCGAACCTTTCGTTAAGCGGTTAATCAAATTATCCGCAACCTATTAAAATCTGCAGAGTATTTTTCACCATAGTGATTACCTGCCTGCCAGAGAAGACAGCCAGGCCCCCGCTACGTTACCCACGTGACCGCTCAGTACACTCTCTGGGATCGGCCTCCTTCGGTATGAGACTGCATCCAGGGTCGGCGCGCCGACTAGAGCGGGCCGATCCTGGAGATATTGCAACAGTAAAGTGAAACTTACTCGGTGAAAGACCGACCGATCAGGGGCGCCAAACTTCAAATCCTAAGAAAATAGGCGTATAATTGTTTCTTGCATTAAAGCCGTTGGGCTTTTGACTACGTATATTTGTTGCAATGAAGATGCTTAAATATCAATTGTTTTTATCACTGAGTAATTGCGAAGAAAACAAGCCCATTAACCAGTACACCTTTAAAGGGTAGTAAAAAATGCTGTCCGACGAGGGAGCAATTCGGCAAGACACCAACACCGAGCTACGATACTCAAAGTGTGGGAGGATTAGCAAAGAAAGTAAAAGAGTTCGATTGGAAACTAATCTTGTGCAGTGAAAAAAATGCAAATAAGAAAACTACACCCAATATTTATAGGTAAGCCGTAATTGATAATGGCGGTTACTCAGAATCATCAAGTTATGTATCACCGCCTTCTAATACCCTGTGCAATATCAGGGAATTTCAGGCCAGGACCAACCTAGCTGTGTGCCATTCCTGTAAAAAGTATCACTTAGTGGAATCTGCTGTAAAGTAAGCAAATGTGCAGTGTCTATGAGGATGCAGTTATTTTTCTTTTTTCGAGCTTGTAACCCCTCTCCTGTAATGGCTTCAGGCAAAGCAAGAAATATCTGTCGATAAAGAATAAATGATTACATTTGGTGGCATAATTTGCCTGTACATGCTTTAATTATTTTAATTCTCGGATTTCACGCGCAAAAACCACGATTTAAATATGAGGCACGCCGTACAGTGGAGGAGTCGGGAATAATTTTGAAAAATCTGGGGTTCGTTCTCTAACCTACAGCCAATGCATGGTATACGGGCGTTTTTGCATTTCGCCTTCATAGAAATGCGGCCGACATGGCTGGGATTTGATCACGTGACCTCGATCTTAGCAGTCCAAGGCCACAGCCGCTAAGCCACCACGGCGGGTAACACATACCTTAAATGGCCAAGGTCTCGTTCCAGCTGCACGCCTACTGTCAGTAGGGAAAGGATGACGTAGACCAGTTGAAATAGGTTCGGCAAGTACAATGCTGAGAGAATGGGTAGTTGCCAAATGGGATATTGGAAAGTCAATGTCGGCTGCGCCGTGGCTGAGTGGTTGGAGGGTGGTCCATACATGTGGGCAGCAATGATGAACCCAGAGAAGAGATACGTAACGGGTGCATACTGGAGAACAGGCAGGTTAACGTACCTCCGGGGACGACGTACGCTGCAGAGACACAAAGTTTCGTATAAGGCAAGTGTTCTTAGAAGTTTATACATTGCGGATATCTTATCGCTATCGCAGGTAACTCGAAGAACACTAAGCTCTGCGTTTTCAAATAAGTTATACAGACAGGCATGCCGAAGAAACGAGATACCTCGCCAGGACTATAATAACTAAGCCTGTTGCAGCCACAGTTACGTTTGAAACAATTTATATGTACGTCGTTGCCAAAGATCAATTCTAAGGTCTAGCAGCCATTCTTATCTATTCCACGTGTATTTGTCTATTGTATTCGCGCTTAGTGCTGCAGTCAAAAAGATCAATGAGGCAGGCGGCAGTGCACGACGCGAACAAGGATGCTGACATCAGTACGTATTGATAAAGTAACGGTCGAAGTCGCAAGTCTCGTTAAGCCTGAACCGTGCTTCTTGATTTCTCTTCAACGTGGGTCGATGTGCAAAATGTGGCTTCATATAGCTGGGTCGTCGAAAATGTCTCATTAGTATTTGATTTGTCATTTCTTGGAGGCAACTCTCGTAAACAAAGTGACTCTGCAGGCGACCACAGATGACAGTTAGTTTGTGAAATACTTCCGCAGATGTCTGAACTAGTGCCCAATTAAGCAAATATATGTATGTGTGGTATGAATAGAGGGATTGATTCGATATTACCGCTGTACTTGTAAATTACAGTGGGTGCGCATAGAAATCACTACTGTAGGTGCGATTTCACAATCATATCTGACAATATCATAGATAAATCACGTGCTTTGGCTATTGGCAGCAGGTACAGTGACTGGGTGAGTGAATGTATCTATTTGTGTGCAGATGCAATATTTAGGAACGGTTCAACATGTCATAGCATATTTCAAATTTATTGTTTTTGCACGGAACTGAAGTTTCTTTTTCGGTGTCGTGCAATGTATCATGCAGAAAAATAGATTATGCAAACTTTCTGGGGCGCATGTGCAGTTGACACATGCCTACTACTGGTCACAACACTAGCTCAATTAAGCGCTGAAGCAATACGTTCGGTATCTAGTGCCTAAACTTTAGTCTCTTTTCAGATCACTATGACACTAGACGTTAAGGTTTATTTTATATGGCGCATCGCTACCAGGGCATTGCGCCATGCTTGTTTAAGAACACAAATGCTGTGAAGTGCACCTCTTACAATGAATAAGTTATCTCTACAGGCCCCTGGAAGCTATAAGTAATGCCCCAGAATGGCGTTCGTGACATTACGTTGCAAACACCCATTCCTGTAGTGCGATGAACACCCACCGTTTGCACTCACCCGTGAAAATGAGCCTACGAAAAACGTCATAATTCTGTATATCGCTTCAGATTCTTTGAACCTATTAACGCTTAACCTATATGCGCTTTTGGAGAACACAATCTCACCTTATAATAAACCTTCCCAGCCTCGTTTTAGCCAGGAAACCGCCAACCAAGAGTCCACTGGCCATAGGTAGTAGATTGTCCACCGAAATGCCATACAACACCAACATCTCAACCAGCAGAGCCCAGCGTTCCAGGTACTTGAACTCGTAGCTGCCGTAGCGGATCGTCGATCCCCCGAAGTGCGTCCGGGTGAGTATATCGGCGGCTACAGTAACGCCTGCGAACGTGTGTGCGCACGCTGCGTGCAACGGCAGCACTGACGTGTATTTGCAAACGGTCAGGATGAGTGCGGTGTGCACCAATCCCACTAAAGATACGAGCGTCGCAAAGACGGCGCCGAAGTACGCAGTACCCAGGGCTGCTTCGAGGACGAGGCCACTGGCGAAGAACGACATCAGGTTGAACACGAGGTGTACGGCGTTCGTATGATGGAAGGCGGCGAACAACGCCCGTTCCCAGTGGCCTTCTTCAACGATGGTGTCGACGCTGGCGCACCGTTCGGGGTAGTGCTTGTGAAGGAAGTTCCAGTGCGCCCGCACCTGAAGCCACGTGACGAAGAGCGTGAACCACGGGATGCGGGGTGCGGCGAACGTTTCGTCGTACTCGGAAGCCTCGGGAGAGGCGTCCTGTACTTGAGAGCCCATCATGGGCGGGGAGGGACTTACGGGACTTGATGGTGGCAACGAACCTTCGGCGGCTTCGGACATACTTTGCATCTGATCGAGCCTTCGGGGCGTCTGGCTCCACGGAACAAGCAAAGTGCGCGATTCCACGTGTACCACGTCCTCATTGTTCGCTTGCTTTGAAGGAAGCCTCCCGCCTGCCTCTGGAACCGTCGTTGCAGACATTGTGGGCTCTCGAGCCTCATGTTTAAAGCTCTGGTTGTCATCAGGTTGACCAGCACTGCGGACGAGTTGCATGCCCAGTTTATTCGCAGGGGTAAAGAGGAAGTTTAAGACAGAGGACAGAGACCAAAACCTCTGGACCTGCGTTTCCTGGGACTGTGGTCGTGCCGGTGCTTCTTGCCCGGCGCTGGGTGAACCAACAAAGGAGTCGGCGGAAGCCAGCTCAAGCGTCGGAATGGAGGTCTGCGCCTGCTGCCTTCTGCTTGGCGAGTACTGGAGGGTGAGGGACCTGTACGAGGGGTACGCTGAGTCCAGCGTCTGAGACGCATCACTGACGACGTCCGGAAGCGGTTCTGAGCCACCAGAGGATGGCATCACGGCTTCGAATTGCCGTTGTCTCGACGAGGATGCGTCTAGCGCCAGTGGCACGGACGCCATCGACATTTCAGAGACTCTGCTTCCGACTGGCTCTTGGCTGGCTGCGACTGCTGTGTTCGGCTGCGTAGCAACTGTGGCAGGATCAACTTGTGCGCCCGCCGATGGGCGAGGCTTTTGCCCGGGCTTCCAAGCTTCTGTACCAGAGGACGAGAATCCGTCATCTTGCTTTTCATTCTGTTCACCTTGGTCTTGCTTCACGCTCTCTTTTGGGATCATGCTGCTACTGTTTAGCGAAACGTGAGCGGAGACCCGGCAAACAAACCAACGCTTACCCCTCCTTGCGTGCGCTCACTCTGGCGCTCACTTTGCCGCTGAATCCATCGCGCGTAATTTTCATAGATGATCGTTTTAACGAGACTTCTAATTCATATAATGCTGTCGCTTGTCCCTTTCTCGTCCGCGGCTCACCAAGCCTCGTGGTTCTTCCGCTTCTTCTTTCACTGAGGGAAGGACGCTGCTTGATCATCGAAATTGTTGTTGTTGATGCCCTGCATGTTCGTAGCGTATATCCACAGTGGATGATTGGCCACTAATCTGGTGCTTAGTTTCTCCTAACCATTGAAATAGGCACACTGCGATGGACGGATGAGGAGGGGAAGGCGCTTGGCGACGCGATGAAAAATGATAGCAACCGTTATGAAAAAACTCATAATGTGTTCTCATTCTTCTATATTCTTTACGCAATCTTTACACAGAGAATTCATACAGATGGTGGTGGTAGTGGCGGTGATGCTGAAGCAGGCGGGGTAGAATTCATACAGAGTCTGCGCCATCTGCACACGAATAACACTAGAATCATAAGGACTTGAGATAACGAACATAGAGCCTTTCTTAGAGATTATGACAAATCGTAGAGCAGAAACGCATAGTCGGACAAGAGCACGAGCACCCCGCCTAAGAAGGATAGACAAATCAAGGCAGCGTATCCCTCGCTAAGAAGTAGCAGGAAGAAACTTAAGGCGAGACGGTGAACTGAACGTCCCGCAGTGTACTTGCGGTTGCTGTCGTTACAGATAACTGCAAAAATACCAGCGCAAGAATTCAGAACATCGCCTTATCGCATTTGCACCAGTGCGTCTCACTACTCACTGTGCATCTCGCGGACAGTAACATGAAATATCTCGTGCATCGGCAATGGTATGGTTTACGGACAGCGTAAGACTCTTAATCCTTTAAAGTGTATCCACAGCTGGAATTTCCTTTTGATCACGTGGTTTCAAAACCTGCAAGACGTACCAAAACTATGCTTCGGCGATTGTGCCTAGAAAAACCACCTGTAAAGTTCGTTCTGGATGATATGAAGAGGACGTCATCTCCTGCCTGCTTCTGTAGTCTTGATGAAATTGAAGCTCGTTAAACTACACTCCTTTAGCGACCCAAGCATACTAGTGCAGGCAACGTCTAGAACATTAATTTATTATTACATATGCGCTTCGGCCTATGGGTGAGCAACAACTTTGGCGCATATTTCAGGAGCCGAGGAAGAAGGCAACATAATGCAGCATAAACAGAAGCAGTAGACAATATAATGTCCCATGGACAACTATATGTATTTAAGCAGTCTGGCTTGCGAAATGAAAAGAAAAGAAATATGCTCCATCTGAAGGTACACATGGATCAAATATCCATCTCCCCAAACTCCCCCGTGCCCCGTGCCTCGCGCAAATCTCCCGCCGTGCCTCGCGCGCGACAGAACGAGCGCGCTTCTGCCCCCCTTTGTCCCTCGCGCGCACGAGGTTGAGCCCTACTCGTGGTTGAGCCCTACCAAGCCTGGCTTTCGAGCCACTGTTCTCGAGGCACCCTAAGAAGGATGCACGAGAGAGAGAGAGAGAGTACAGCTTCAGTACACGACTGATACATAACGCATTTCGGCGGTGCCAATACGGTGTGTCTATTAACATTGCTTCAATGCTAATCAAATTAACGTCGACAGTGATCCTGAGATGTATTCTGCCCGACTTTCTTTATTCTCCCGGTCTTAACGTATTTTTATTATTAACACGAAAGTGTTTTATGCCGGGGTCCACCAAGACTTCACTGACGTATTTCCGTCACGGAAATACGTCATAGAACATAATACAAAGAAAGAAACCAGAAGAAAAAGTTCCACAAACATGCAAAATTTAGGAATCGAACCCACGACCTCTCGGTCCGCGACGATAGATCGCCGAGCGTTTAACCCATTGCGCCACAACGCATTTGCAGAGAGCTACACAGACGCGCCTTATATATCTAACACTCCTCCGTGTACCCGCGCTCTTGTTCGGGGCGGTGCCGCCGCCTACGAGCAGAAAAGAGAAGTACTGCATTATGACACTAACGCGCACCGACAGTGAACGCTTCGGTGGTCTCACCACTACGACGTCTCGATGCCAGCATTCGAAGGGACGCTGGCATCAAGAAGCACTACCAACGCCACCTAGGTGGCGTTGGTAGTGGCGTTCACCGTACTCAGCACAGCGGAGCGTGGCCTTTGCAATTAGCTCTGAAAATGTTTCTGAAGTTGATCGCGGAGGCTGCAATTACGACGCGCTGTACGCGCTGATTTGACTCGGTGACGATTCAGTTACGTGCTTTGTCTTGCGCGTTGTATTAGTGTGTCAGTTACGTGCTTCGTCTTTCGCGTTGTGCTAGCGTGTGCAGCGTAGTGCAGCTTCCATATGCACGACGGTTGCTCATGGTCATCGACGTTGGTAGTCGTGATGGAGGAGACGTGCCACCAGGCGTCAGCGTGGGTGCATCAACGTCTAAGGGCGCTTTAGCCACAAAACACCAATAGACATTATATATCAATGTGCAATAAACATTACACTACTTCTGTGAAGACACGTTTCACTTTCGTGTTCTATACCGATTCCTATATAAGAGGGATCAACCACATTTTTTCATATACCCACCGATAATGCATTTGCCATACGCCGCACAATTCTTGGTCGATCCCCCTCAGTGGGTATGAGCCACGGCCTCTGAAATCATCACCACCGTCATCGTCATCATTGCCCGTCGTCGGGCGGGCAGCGTTTCCAAACAACGCGTAGGAAACCGGGGCCGCTCGAAGATTTCCGAGTATGGAGAGCTCCACGTCGACGACGTTGAGCGAACGTTCAACGACGATGGACACGTTCTCGGCTATGGGGCAGCAGCAGCCAATGCCGCTGATGTACAGCACACGTGAACGAGGAACAAGCACGGCGCCCGCTGCCGTGTCAGCTTCGTACGAGCCGCCGATGCCCGATGCAGAAAACCAAGGAACCAACCCCGAATCAGGCGACGCCGCAGCTTCGTATGGCCGGTCGACGTCCGGGAGCACTGCGAGTTCCCTCAGTGGAGCATCGACTCTCACGGTGGGCCGGTTATGAGAGCACCATTTAGAACCTCCCAGCTATAGACCACTAGGTCTCAAACTTGGGTCCAAACGACGGGCAATATTATATGGTGCACATTGTCGCGTGTGTCGCGCTTGTGCAAGGTGGATTTGTCGGGTTAAAGTAGCAACCACCCACCGTGGTAGCTCAGTGGTTATGGCGTTGCACGGCTGAGCATGAGGTCGCGAGTTCGATCCCGTCCGCGGAGGCTACATTTCGGTGGGGATGGAATGTAAACAAGCTCATGTACCGTACATTTCATGCACGTTAAGTGGCAGCAGGTGTTCAAAAATTAATCCGGCGTCCCCCCATCACGGCGTGCCTCGTAATCAGAACGTGGTTTTCGCACGTAAACACCCAGCATTTCATTAATGTGTCACAGCAGCAACTAAGACTTGGGCAGCGTAGAGAGGGTGGCGTGGCCGAATGATCATTAACGCCATGCGGTCCGCTTACAAGATATCATTGGGCTTCATGTTTTTGGAGTGACCCATCGTCACGTGACGGTGGGGTGCGGAGTGCGTTTGCGCCAGCTGTACGGCCGGCATCAGCGTTTCGAGAGAGCGCGTTTCGGTTAGTTCAGAGCATGCACTGCAAGTGAATCGGGCACAGCCCGCATCTCCTTTCTGCCCGTCTTCGTCACAGCTTATCAATGAACGCACGTCACGCGAGAGGAGCCTCAGTATTCACAAAGCAGATACGAACCTCTCTCGCCCCCCTGTCGTAGACAGGAAACTATCTCGAACCACGGCGCTTCCGAGAGAGGACTAAAATGCATGTCGCAGAGCACTGTTCAAGCGCTTTACTCTCTGTGGAATCCTTCAAAAGTGCTTCAAGCACTTGCAGCGGATATAGTGCTTGTTAAGCGCTTGTAAAAGGCTGTACTCTGTGACGTTACACCTGTGAAGCCAGGAGCTGCAGCAACGGGAATTTCATTGAAATGTGGCGTGCCTGGTGCAAGTTCACTGTTGAAGCTATATTAGTTTCGTTCTGAAAGTATAAAGCAACAAATGTCACTGTGCAATGCAAAAAAAATTATAGGACATCAGTTGTGTCCGTGGTTGAGAGAGAAGAGTTGATGTTGGACAATGCGGAATGCACAGAAAAAAAAAACGTTATATATACGCAATGAAGTGTAGGTTTCGTTGAAAAAAAAAACGAAAAAAAAAAAAACACCGCGTATACAAAAGGTACAGTAATAGCTATGCGTCCTGTTCATTGTTTCGGTAACCTCCTATTTACTACCACTGCGCAGATTAACTTTCCAAAGCTGCGTCGAAATCGTAGCTTCCATATTAATTAGGAGCCCCCCTGTATTTTCTAAGCTCTTACCTAAATATAGGTACACGGGTGTTCGGCATCGGCTGCCTACAGAATGTACCCGCCGCAACCGGAACTTCAAACCGCGACCTGGTACTTAACAGCAGACGACATTACCCACAGATCCAACGCAGCGAATACTTTGTAGCTTCGATTTCTTTGTGTGTACTTTGTGAAACGATATACGCACACCACGACCGACAGGTGATTCCATGCTGGGAGCATGAAGAGATCGATTGTAGTGCTTTTGTCTTTTTTTATTCAGGTAATTAAACTTTTCCTCCCGCAGGTCACGTTACTGGTTGACAATTTAACGCTTCTTTCTACCATTTGTGCCGCTTTCTGATTCGCATAAATGCATTATTAATAGGTTGCATTGAGGAAAGGTCCGGTATTAAGGTCACAAGACGGTGGCACACATACTCGGATTAAAGTGTAATTAGAGCCGCGTGTTACACTTGCGAACAAGAAAGTTACAGCCATGAGACTCACCTGAGGCCACAGGAAAAGGGGCAAATCAATAAAAGTCAGAATCTTCTAAAAATAACAAATCCATTAATTCGGACTAACCATTATGATGTACACAGGTAGAGTTGCTTACGTCTGCGTCGTTACAGACCCTTTTATTTGCTTGTTCTTTATGTATGCTGGAACGAGGACGTTTTCGTGATCTCATGTCTGGGATATTGTGCATCGTCAGAATTCCAAGCCTCCTTAACATTTTAAATAGGCGTCTCAAGTTATCAGATACATCGTATGAATATGAAATATTTCGTATCACTATGAAGGAACCAAGTCGATTCGTTTAATCGCAGAAATAGCAGGAAACTGCTTTATACACATTGCTTCTATATTTATCTGCAAAAAGAAACAAAGAAAGAGCGTTCGTGTTTGATGCGGTTTGGTGGTTGCGACTGATAAATGAACATTGATGAACTCTTGACAACTCGTCTTCGAAAGATATAATGTAAAATAACAATCTGTATTTTTGTTCCTAATGCAGAAACATGGCTAAGCGTCCTACACCCATGCGGAAAGAAAGAAAGATCAACAGCTGCAGAAAGATAAGAAAATCGAAAGAGATTCGTAATATGAAAAGGCTGGCTTGCTGAACACATACACAGGAGGTCGTTTTCTTTCCGTTCTTCTTTTCGTTAGTTTTGAGTCTGTGTTTTGTACTCTTAAGGTTCTCAAGAACGCATCCACCTGCACACTTCTGGGACCCGCATTTCCAAAAGTTATCCTGCGTAATACGTCACATCCACGAGTGGCCATTTCCTGAGTAATCTGTCTTGTACTTGTTAATCGTTGGTGATAGCCGGTCGCAATCATGGGTGGAACGCCGGTTTATCATTAAACTGTTTTACGTGAGCGAAGTTCTGTGAATACAATGCTTGGCGAGCGCTCGTAGTCATTTGTCAGACGTCCGTTACTACAGCGCCGTAGCTGTACACTAGAAGAAGCGCGCGGTAAGATGGCAGGAAGACGACTTGCTGAATGGAGAGCTAAGGGAACCCCGGGTAATTTCACTTCTGAATACGGTAGTGGCTGCCGAGTTCCTTTCAACCTAGGCCCTTTACTAATGAATTGTGATAGGCTGTCGATAGACCCGTCAAATTTACATGAGTGGTAGGGTGAGACTGTATTTTGTTACGAGTCATCATAATTAAAGCGTAACTAAAATCCATTTATTGCGCAGTCACTAATGCTGCATTTCTTCATAGCAAGTATTCAATCTCCATCTCAACGCTTGTGCAGAAGTCATTTAATTATTGACTGTAAGTTTCACAAGACAGCAAAAAATTGCTGTCTTTTTTACTGACGGGACGTGGCACATTGGACATCTCTTGAAACTTAATATCGTAGTGCCTTCATCAAAGTAAACGCAGAGACACACTATGGTTAAGGCTTCGACGAAAATTCGTGTTGCTAGGTTACACGGCGAATAGGGAAGTTAACTTCGTTCACGAACTCGACGTGTAAAAGCGGGGGTGTTCTTGAGCCCTCATGGGTTCGCTGGTAGGACTCATTGTGACCCCTTAGCGGTGCATTCAGTGCGTGATGAAGGAATCAGTGCGGGATTCGAAACGTCTGTTTTTTTTTTAACTTTTGCATAGTCAATGACCTGTACCTCTGCATTCAGATACACTGCACTGCACTGTGAAGTGAAGTTGAGGCACATTAGGCGACCGGAGTGTTCAATTTACACAAAGCCTAATGTCCGCGGTTATCTTCCTTGTCGCCACTGGATAGAAGTGGCAAAAACGATTAGCGTACACAAATGTGTACAGGGTGACTGCACGGGACAACGATATTCAAACGTTCTATTGCCCGCTTCGTAGGCGGGGTCAACTTATATGGACAGCCGGCGAACTTCGGAAGCCAGGGCCCCCGGCACGACGACATACGCAGGCGAGAAGGACACGGATGAAACGGAACGTTTGCACCCGTGAGTATAGATTGACTTGTCATCCCAGGGTCCATAGTAGAAAATGCTTTCGTGTGTGTTCAAGAACTGCTGAAGTGAATGCACGGCCACAGCTTATCTTTCAGAGAGATTTCTGTCTTCCAAAACGTGGTTATTGCAAAGCAATATGGTAGTAAAGTTCGGTCAAGGATTCGAAGTAAGATTATCGTGTCACGTTTCGTAGGGAACAAATTGCGGTCGCTTACTGCAGTGGTCAAGTAAATGCGTCAACGAAAATTGGTGAAAAGTAATTGTCATCCGCCTGTGTGAGTGACACGAAGCAGCAAAGTAAACCTTGTTCTTTTTATTGTGATAGCAATTTATGGACACTTCAAGCGGATTTTTGCCATCAGCGTCGCCGTCGCCGTGAGGTTCCGTATAAAGTCCAAGGGCGATAAAATCGGCGCCGCGCGCAGTATGTGCGAGTGAAAGCGCGCGGGGGACGCGCGCTGTCACGGAGAGCGGACGCACGGCGGAGAGCAAACGCGACTTCCGTCGCGCGAAAGGCCGTTGGGGTATGGGAGGGGGGGGGGCAACGCTGTGCTGTGGCACCAAATGCGTATCTTGCAACCTGGCGCAAGGGGAACTGCAACTCAATCTCCCACGTAAAAGGAGGAAAGCGGGAAGGCAGCGCGGGAGAGAGGGGGGGCAGCTTCTACTGGGCCAACAACTGCGCTTGTACTTTGCGCCGGTGCGGGCTGTCGCGCGCACCGTATCTTGAAAGCGATCTCCACACGGCTGTGACCTTTGTATACGCTGTGCATTCGCCGCTCAGTTTCCGTTGAAGCGATAGACCGCACAAACCTTCGCTCGCTGCGGCGGCTGCGCTTGCTGCCAGCGTTTTGACAGTAGTTGTCTGCAGTCATCGAGTGTGATTTATTCATCTTTGCTTGCGCGCTCACGCTTGTTATTTTAGTTAGTAAACGAATGTGTCCAAGTTTATGCAGCCGATAACACTGCTATCCCTACTCCGAATAGCTCTCTACTAATTTGCTATCGCAATCGATGCTTCGCCTTTCGGACGAAACTGCGACACTTTTTTCTGGGGTTTTACTTGCCAAAACCAGTTATCATTATGAGGCACGCCGTAGTGGAGGGCTCCGGATTAATTTTGACTACGTGGGGTTCTTTACCGTGCACTACAACGCAAGCACATGGGCGTTTTTGCATTTCGCCTCTATCGAAATGCAGCCGCCGTGGCCAGGATTCGATCCCGCGACTTCGTGCTCAGCAGCGCAACGCATTAACTAACTGAGCCACCGCGGCGAATTCCAAATGAACCCATACGGATGTCTCAGAAAAAGCTCTTTGCAGCTGAAGAAAAATCCGTCCTGGGGTGCTATGCAGGATGCCCCGAGTTTGGCGAAACTCGGGATCTTCACGAGCTCTGGCGACGCCCCAAGATCAAAGAACAAATGGTAACAAGACGAAGTTTGTCCATCGGCACACCTCCAATTTCATTGGTTTATCTAGATTCACTCTGGGTGGCTATTATCCCTTGGGCGTTGCCATATGGGCGGTCGACAAACTGGGGCTCACGTGATCATACGGTCGGTGCATGGTCGTGCCTTCTTTCACTTGTTTGTCGTTCCACCGAGTGCAATACAGGCACAAGCAAGTTATAAAATAAATTCATTTAGTACAATAATATTAGTCACATTAACGTGGGTTGTAAGCATTTTAATGTTTCCACGATGTACACGGAATGTGTATTAGACTAATTTGTATTTAAATACGTTTCGCGTTATGCCACGAGGGGACGCTCGCCCCCCTCTTTTTTTTCTGGATTCGATTGGCACGGCTCGATACGTGCTTGCTCTAGCATTTCCGAGCACCGATTGGTGTGCGCTTGCTTTTCTCACTGGGTTTCCAACAGATCGCTCGTTGCTCCTTTGCTCTAGATTGGATTGGTGCGGCTCGCTACGTGCTTGCGCTCCCATTTCCGAGCAGAGATTGGTGTGCGCCTGGTTTTCACACTGGGCTTTTAACAGATCGCTCGTTGCTCGCGCTAAAGAAAAGCTGCGAGTAGCGCGCGCATCCAGCTACAAGACGAAGTGAGCGTCGGCTAGCGCATAAGTGGTTTGCCGCGCGCTTACCGTGTAAGCACACAGGAATGCCGGAAAGCACACATACAAGGGTCAGAAAACTACGCTTTATTTTCTTTTACTTTGCGATACACCTCCATACTGGCAAGCGTCGAGCGATGGCTTCTAACAACCGCAGGAAAGAGTCTTTGTAGTGGCTAGCCCGAGCGATCCGTGGCTTCTAACAAACGCACGAAAGGGTATTTGCAGCGCACGTGGATGTTGACTGCCACCACATGCATCCCAGGTGGGACTCCAGCATCGGTGCAGTTACCCTGTACCCATCGCTGACGAGGGAGCGCTCCACTTTTTGACAATAACTTTCTTTTTTTGCGTGTGAACGCCCGTGATGGGGTCCACAAAGTGCACGCTTTGGTTGACTGTCTACCAATGCGGATTGAGGCATAGCCCCGTTAGCATCCACTAAATTTGGGATACATTTGTATGCGGCCAATTCGTCACTATGAATAATGGTCCCCGGTTGAACATTGGCTGCAATAATGGCGCCTAGCGTCGCCGCCTTTCGTCGGTAGACTTTGAAAGTCGCAACACCCCTCTGGTCGCGCAGAACATGCCGAAGACCCATGGGCCCCCAACTTTAACACCACCGTAATTTTGGCGGCTGGCGGAAAGTTGTCGCCCGTCATTAGGCGGCCTCGATTGTATACTTTTTCTCGCCGCGAAGAAGGCACTCATCAATTTGCGCTATCTACCCGGGGTACCAAATGGAGGTCGCGCCAGCAGCTCGTCCCTCGCGACCTTACGGGGGTAGTTCGTCCTGTCGGCGATGGTGTGCTCCTATAGAGGAAACAAGTCGCCGGTCATCTCCTTCAACAGCCATATGTCTACGCTTTTGCTCACGCAGTACGTGAGCCAAATCATTTGCCGCCTGGAGAGGTGGTCGTTCGGATGGCCGAGGCGGTCCGTGTTGGCGAAGTAACGTCCTTCGCCTCTCTGACCGTGCAGTGCAGCTTTACCGTGTAACTGCGAAAACTGATTTCGGCACCTGTTGCATCGGAAGGCAGCCCGGCTTCCATTCTGAGTCTTCCAATATAATGTGACCACTTCGCCTACGCAGGTTGGTTGGCCCGGGTTGAACCCCAGGTGCTCATAGGTGCCCCAGTACTCCGATGACGACGCCGGACCTGGCCTGGGGCTAGGGCGCGGTGGACGAGCAGCGCTTGAAACAGGAGAGAGCCGAAGCGATCGCAAGAACTTTTCCTCCGCAGCCTAGTCACATCAGTCTGTGCTCGGAAAGCATAATATGCCCGCCACGCAGTCTCCGCAGACAAGGGCGCTCGCCTAACTCGTCACACAGCCAGCGCACTGACGTTTTGGAAAGGCAAAAACGACGCTGAAACTCTACGTCGGTCATGTAGCTGAACGGGTCCAGATGGTCATATTGACGCTTGCCGCCGCTGGATGCGATGACACAGGCTGCTGCTGCCGCCGCCATGCTCCCGAGTTTAACTCGAGGGGGGTTTCGCGATGTACGAGTTTGGCCCGAGTTCGCGTGTCAATCAAAACCATAGGTCACGCCCCGAGCGAGGCATGTAACTCTTGTGCGCGCCCACCACGGTTGGGCCACGCCCAACTTATTTTTCGACAACAGCGACGTGGTGCGGAACTGAGAGGCATTAACAATCTTGACCGGCGAAATAAAACACGCTCAACGCACTGTCATCGGTGATGTACTCAGCACCTACTATATAAAAAAAAGCGTCGACTTTCGCTGCCTTATGCATATGTCTTCTTGGGCTGTGATGACCCCACAACACGGTTCATTGCCTGCGTTGTGGCTACGTAGCGCACAGCAAATAATTATCCGCACGTCACTGTAGCTGCTTGCAAGGCGTCGATGCGCCGTGGTGGACGACGATCTTGAGCAGTGCGTAGTGTTTTCCAACGACTACGTATCGCAGCTGTCATTTGAGATGGCTGCTCTGTCAGTGATATAGTGCAGCAAACACGGTCAGCGGTCAGCGCAAACACACCCAGTGCAATGGCATTTTGTCATCACAAGCACGGCACACTAAACAATTGCAACACCTTCCTGCGTTCGAAGTCTAATTTCCTAACTGCACACAAGAGCCCTCATCCACCAAAATGCGATTGCTGCGCTGTCGTTACGATATCCATCTGCGATCGCTGTTAGCTCAGCAGCAGAGGCAATCGGCAAGCACATTGGAGTGAACAACACACTCAAATTCTGCGCACATGCGCACGGAGGCACCTTCAATGGGCAAGCGGTGACAAGCGACGAACTGTGTCGCTGGGCAGCACGCTCGTGTTCGCAATGCATCGCGGAGACTTCGCGCACGCAGATAAACTGGTGCATTTTCATTGTGCTGCGTCACTACGGACCCAGAATACCGCACAGCCATTTTGCAGCGACAGCCGTTGCTCCTGTCTCTATGGCTAAAGTGTCGTTTCAGTTGGTAAAGCGGCGGCCTTAATAGCCGCCGCAGTGAAGCACCTGCGGTGAACAGCCATGCCGCAGCGCTGCGTTGCCATTCCCCTATTAGACAGGGAATGGGCAGATCGTTGTCATGACTGACTTTATTGAACATAGCACTGCAGCGCCCCTGGCGACTGCTCACCGCATGAACTCCCTCGTGCGTGTGACCCTCTAGAATGTATCCGCTTGTAAGCTTTCGCCTCACTGTCGCCACTCGCGGCAAAAAAGTACAAAATTTAATAATTCATTATATGTCCGTTTGTCATCACAAATTTACAGCATTCAAAACAAAAAAAAACCGATACTTTAAGAAGTAAAATGTTGGTTATTTTATTTGTTGTATTTCAAAGTATTCGATTGAGGGAAAGTATAGGTGCAAGAATGCACCGCATGTGCCCTGTTCGCATTCGACGGAGGATAGAAAGATAATGCCCGAAAAAGGAGGCACGCCCTTGACGCGCCCGAGAAAGGCGTGGCAAGCGGCTCACGGCAAGTGTGCAGACAGACAGCGGGACAGTGACGGTATTGCTAAATTGCGATAATACGTTGACAACAATACGCGGCGCTGGCGCGTTTTGTTGCGCAGTCCTCTGTGCTTGAAGCCCGGCAGCACTGTGCCGCGCAGGGTGCGCTCATGTTGTCATACGCGGCTTTATCTCGACATTTCTTTTTGCCTGCTGTTATTGCACGTTCCTTGCTATCTCCGTTCACTGACTGCCATCGAGCAAACTCGGGTAAAACTCGGGTGAACGAGAAACTCGGCGCATCCTGCATAGCACCCCTGCTCTGGGTAGCAAAACGAGGACCAATGCCTTTCTCGGGCTCTGGGGCAAATGGCCGGACTCTACCATTTGATCTAGAAAAGAGGCTGTTTGCTCAGATCCAGAGCGAACACGCCGAAAAAAGGCTGGTCGCAGTTACGATCTCCCGGACCAGGACGAAGTTTTTCTTCAACTACAGAGATTTCTTTCTGGGGCACTAAATACATTTAGGTACTCTTTGTTGGTTAATAATGTAATTTCATAGAGAGCAACGTCGTTCACCGGCACAATTGTAGGTGCAGTACAACATACTGTACAAACCAAATCGTTATATACGTGCTGTCCTGCGTCGAACGATTCAACGAAGTCTGACAAAGTGCACAAAGAAAGTTTTGCTTGGACATGCGCAACACAGGGTAAGCACGTATGCTGTGATGCATGTCCTGCTCTTTCTTCCTCTCCTAAATTTGCACTGCAATTTATATTGAACCGCCTAGTGTTCGACAGGATGCCTTTACGAGCCTTGAAAATGGAGTAAATAAATGAATTAGGTAGTAACTCCTGCGTAAAGCAGTTGCCTTCATTCATTTTGTTATGCGAGGCAGTTGTTGAAGGGTGGTTCCTTCTTCACCTTAGGCCTTTCGACCCTAGCTCAACCGAACATGCATGAGAAGATAGTAGGGCCTATTTTCTCTCCTAATTGCAACACGTGGTGCTACCCAGATACGTATTACAATAGAAGTGCTTTGTTTATTTGTTAAAATGTTTATTATTGTGTTATGCTATATATGAAATGCGTTTGTGACCTATAGCTTTCGAACTTAACTTGTAAGAGACCTGATTTATTTAAATAAACCGTTATTTCGGTGTCCTTTCGTGGATGATGTTTCGGTAGGAAGCGGTTCGGCAATTACAAATCAAAACATGGAAATAATACGACTTAACAAGCGCAAAATTTTCACATGCGTTCTGTTGCTTTAAACTAAGTTGGGATGTACTCGTTTCAGTGGCAATTTTTATCATGCGGAAAACCTCACTCGATACGAGCTGAAAACGTCAAACTGCCTGCACGCAGTCCCCTTACGTTTACTTTTTCCGAGTTTGAAAGGTGGCTCTGTAAATTTAACAAATGCGAAATCCCAGTATCTGTCACTGACACAGGCATGCTCCGAAAAGAGCAAGAAATGTTGTGCCAGAACTGTTTCGAAGCTGCTGTTCAAATTCGCCATTGCAAGCACGAGGTCGCGGGATCGAATACTGGCCATGGCGGCCGCATTTCGATAGCAGGAAATGCCACAACGCCCGTGTGTGGTGCATTAGGTGCAAGTTAAAGTACTTAGGTGGTCGGAATTTCCGGTGTCCCCCACTACGGCGTACCTCATAATCAAATCGTGTTTTGGCAGGTAAACTCCATAATTGTTTCTGAATTCGCCATTGCTTTACAATTTGCACAGGCACGGCATCTGGTTACCGATGATCACGTGCTTACTCGTCCTCGTGGTGCTGGTCTTCCTGATGGTGTACCTTTTCTCATCTGGGCGTAAGCTGTACCAGTGATCTGCTTCTTTTCTATCCGTTGTCATGTTATAAGGTCTCACATTTGTCTACCATACGATTAATAACGGGATATTTTACTTATGGTAAAATGTTACACTTAATGATTGCGCTTGTACATGTCACCTTCTCTGAAGCCTCTTGTGACTGTTAGGATTGATCACACAAAAATAAAAAAGACAAACATAAACGTTTTAAAAAGGCTGTAAAAGCCCGAATTGTGTGTAGCGAAATGTTGTGCGCCAGGCAGACGCCGAGTGCAAGCTTACATGGCTTCACAATTATTTGTATGCGTGGGCGATCGTTACATTTGCTCACATCTTCACGTCATTTATGTATAGTATTCATTCGACCACGAAATATTGGGCCCTATAACGTGAACCTATTCCAATCTGTTATATTCCCATCTCCTGACATCAAACTTGCGTAACCACCGACGAAAGCAACAGGCGGTAACCCACAGCGTTGCTTGAAAAGGCCAATCAAACGCTCTCCTCCTTTATAGGAGGTCACTTCTGTTTGCTTTCAAATGGAATAACATTGTCTACATTAAGCGGTTTTTCTTATCTAATTGGCTGACGAGAGGCGAGGAGCACGCTCAAGTGGAGAGGGTTTCGATGCGGCCGAGCCAGCGCAGTGAAAATAAATAACTGGATGAGGGGGGTAGTCCCGGCGCCTGCGATTGGTCCGCTTTCTCTTACTTAGCTTGCGGTGGTTGGTTGAAAATCGCGGCGGCGTGAAATGGAAGGTTAAGAATGCCGCTAAAAGGGATCCTCAGCAAATAATCTTTGGCAGAGCGATGTCGTATACGTGCCGAAAAGGCTCGGGAACGTTATATTGCCAAAAAAAAAAAAAATACGCATTTAAATCCATGCTCGCCGGCAGCTCCGAGTAGACACAGTGCTTGAGCATTCGGCGGGCAGCCATCTTCTATTTATTTCAGTATGGGACAGTCTCCGGCTATTCAGAAAAAAAAATCAGCTTTGTTCGGCATATTAATGCATCCTTAACCCGTACGCGTTACTTTGACGTGGTGAGTTTTCGTGGTTTTGTGACGTCGCATGACGGACAGGCGAAGTAGGCGCAGCCCGATAGCTTTGGACCCATAGCAGAGGGCTAATGGTGAAAAGGCGTCGAATCAGAAATAATTATTTTTCTTTCGTTCGGTCTAATCATGCATAATCAGTGTGTACACGTCATATTAGATGGGGAGCTACCGTGGCTGTCGTGACATCGCGTGACAGACAGGCGAAGTGGTGGTGGCCCGGAAATTTTTTGACCAATCGTGGAGGGCTGATTGCTGACTTGGAATGAAAAGTTTGGAATAGCTTTACTTTATAGCGCCAATTGTGGGAAAACCGGTGACGATATTGCCAACATTTCCAGTACCATCAGATATATCAATAAATCAATACCGCGCCGTAGAGAACACAGATGCTCGTAGTATCCCCAATGCACGTAGTATTGTAAATAATATGGTAAATCATCAAAGCATATCCTGAGGCTGCAACTGATGAGTTAGCAAGTGTAGGTCGGTCCAATGCTAAATGGAACACACATTAGCAGAGCGCGATCGAATCGGTCTATGTGGCATGCCTGAATACGTCCAGATACGTGGACGACGACATGCGGAAGGTGACGTCAACCTGCATAGTGCACAGTCAGAACTTTCGCAGGCACCAGGAACTGGAGCACCCGCAAGAGGACAGTCAGTTGCCTGGACATTCCCTTCAACAATGGCGGCCCCGTGCTAGAGATCTGGGACCGAATTCACAAAAACTTCTTACGCTAGAATGTTTCGTAAGAAAGAGTTTTAGCCAATCCGGATGCCAGACATATCATTAGCGAAAGCTGCCAGCCAATGGCAAAGCGAACTTACGATAGAAAAGCTTTGCGAATCTGGCCCCTGAATATTTGATTGCAAGTTCATTCAGTCGCAGTTTGATGCGAAAGCTTTTAGTTTTTGTTTTGTGCTTCTTGACATGTGTATGCTCACTGCCAAGAGTACCCTGAAGTGCCTAAACTGTGTAGTAGAAGTAAGTTTTGATTTGCGGGAGTTGCTGAGCGGACTCCTTTGCCGACGGCAGCGGATACTTCGCATGTGCGGCTTTGAAGGCACTTGAGATTTTAGCTGAGCGTTTACGGAGCGCTCTGCTCAAGCCAATGCATCCTAACGACTTGCTCGCAGCCGCTCAGTGGGAACGCTCCTCCGCGTGCGCACCACGCTCTTTCTCACAGTGGAAGACAGCCGCCACTTCACTTATTAGCTGAGTGACCGGAGCATGGCGGTGCGTCGACTATCGGCTTCTTTGTCGTTTTGTGAACAAGCTGACAGCGCCTCACATTCTATATCCTGCCTCAACAGTTCCGTGCCAAACTTGGATAGCAATGGCTGTAGCGTCAGTCTACCAAAGTCGGAGTCAGAGCCACATTTATCTTAACATCCAGCATAAAAGGTACATCGAAGCTGAGGAGTATAAGCGAAAAGGCTCAGAAGGATTTAAAAAGGCCAACACTTCGCCAGAGCGCCGAATCAGCACGATGCAGAAAATTCTTGGTGAAGGCGTTGTAGCACAAACGAAACAGACATAAGCAACACAAGACCGGACAATCCCTGTAGCTACTTACGTCTGGTCACACCCGTTGTGACCGTTCTTATGTTCCGTGCGTCTGTTTCATTTGCGCTACAATCGGTTAACCAATTATAAACCAACTAACCAAATAACAAGTTATGCAGAAAATAGTGGCATCTATTTTGCTTTACTATATATATATATATATATATATATATATATATACATGTGTGCGTGTGCGTGTGTGTGTATGCGTATATGTGTGGTCTGTAGTAAATTTGATCAGCAAGGATATGAGCACAGAAAGAAGGTAAGAATTCATGCCGAAAAAAAGTCACAGGCCTGCACGCCACACGCAGCACAGTCACAACGTAAGCTGGTGAAGCAGCTCAAGAGTAGCTCCGATTTCGGCACTACACACAACAGGGTCTTCGCGGCAAAGTCTCTTCGCCTCGTTTTGACGAGAACGATCTGAACTGTCCGCCCGGCGTCGACGGCGAGTTGCGGCTTGTAATGCTCTCTGCACAGCAGTCTACTGAGCCCGATCAAGCCTGGTTGTAGCCGCGCACGTAGCTCTACGATTCGCTTCTTCTGCAGCGATTCGTACCTTGCGAGGAGACGCCATAACGTGTACCGCAGAGGTACCCAGAATAAAGAGAACACGTTGAACTAGACAACGAAGTCAGCAATTTTGGTACCACAACTGCAAAGCGTTTTGTATATTTGGCACCGCGTGTTTTCGAAACCACCCGTCGAAGAAATCAGAAAACAGAACCAGGGACCAGGCTTACTCCGTTCTCCACTGAAGGCCCTCCGCATGGTGCATAGCGGATGAGAAGCTTGACGGAAATATTACAAGTGCACAACGAGCGGGCCGTCCTTAATTCTCCAAACACACAGCTGGCTCTCGCAGCTAATTGGCTGAACACGAGCCTTATTAGCCTCCACTGCACTGCAGTGAGTTGATGAGACGGTGTATACGCGCGGGGGCCTTCTAGCATTTAGAGTTACTAACAAGTTTGCGAAACCACTCTCGAGACACGTTTAGTAGTGTGTAACCAGTCTGAGAAAAATGAGAAAAAAAATTCCGAAGTTGTGTCCGTAGCGCGGAATCGAACCAGGGACCCCTCGCTTCCGAGCGCGCGGCGTTAGCCCACTACGCCACGAAGCGGACACGACACACGCACCACGATGGCAATAAATACCCAACATTAACGAAAGGCCGCGTTTCTAGCGCGTTTCTAACGCGTTTGTGCTAGCGCGTTACGGCCCGTGTAAGAAGCTGGTGTAAGACGCTGTGGCCTCTCCGCCTTACCTTCAACGCGTTTCGAACGCGCTGCCCAAAGCGGTGGCAAGTCAAGTTCAAGTCGAGGAGCGTTTATGAATACGGGGGGTATACTCTCTCAGCAGTCATGTGATGGCGTCGGCAAACGCGGTGCACGTTCCGGCATGTGTAAATGGCTGCGTAAGACGCTGTGGCCGCTCCCCCTTACTAGAGAGTACTGCACGTTTCTAACGCGTTTGTGCTAGCGTCCCCTTAAGCGGGAGATCCTACATTTCTTATGAATACGATGAGTAAAGTAATGCTTCGAGAAAACAGTGAAAATGTCACAGGCGAGAGTTTTTTTTTTTTTTTTTTATAGCTACTCTTCAAGAGGGCAGTGCTAATTCTACATGACTTTTATGTTTCAGCTGTTTTCGTAACACAAGCAGCTCGTAAGTATTTCCAGACAAGCGAATAATATTTTACTCACTGGGCTGAGGCAAATTTCTATCAAACCTCAACAATATTTTTGTTAGTGTCGTTGTTAAGACAAAGCAATTTTACGCAATTTTCTTTTCTTTTTAACTGCTAAATAAATCAGGGAGGCAAGAAAACTGATAAATAAAGCGCTGATAGGCATGGTGGCCGACCTGATATTCCTCAGGGGTTCCCTTTCTGAATTCGTCAAATTTTGCCGTTAAGCCCCTAAAGCCAATGTCTTGCAGAATCCCGATTCATAAATGCGTACATTTTAAAGGTGTACACACTTATCACATTCGAATGTTTTCAATGTCCCAGTAGATGCATTTTACAGAATTCTGGTAACTTTTCTGTTTATGAGTTACTGAGTAGTAAAATGCATGCTTCAATTCTTTTTTATCCTACATTTTACTATCCTGAGCAATTCTTAAAAGAAATTTGGTAGGCCAAGTTAAAACCGTGTGATATGTAGATTCGAGCATTTTCTCTCAAATGTAACACCTCGTAAAATTTGGCGCACTGGATGCTGCATAAAACGATTTCACCCCTTCCTTGAAGTATTCAGATAAGAGCTCTTGAGTCGAAGCTTGCACGAAGCGGTGTTTCTTACATAACGCGGTATCCTGAACTATTCCATGGCAGAAAAGTCATCAACACTTGCCGCTCGCATGTGGCCTCTTATCGAACTATACTAACTAGCGTATTGCGTTAAGCATTGCGTTAACGCAATACTGTTTAGCTCGATGTACCGAGCATGATTTATCTCATAGCTGTTGGGCGAAATTTAGCACATCGAGAAGTCACCGTCATCTGCCCGTTTGGTCCCCTTCGAGCAATGTCGCTAATCTTTCCGTTGACACCACTTCAACTATTTTCTTTATTTCAGATGGTCATCGGGCTAGTAAAACTCCCAGTACGCCGGTGCCGGTAGAAATTGAAGGTAAGCCGAAGGAAATGGTTCCAATAGTGACATACTTTTTAACCGCGACTTCCTGTGCACATGAATGGAAAGCTACGAAAACGGAGCGCACGTCTTACAGCCCTACTGAAAATAGTCCCGCAGTCTCAATCACCACGTTTAGTGAGGTTGGAGAACAGAAAGAATGAATGCCTTATCTACAGCAGTACCTATATTTAACATAAGGCACGACTTATTTAAAATAAGGCACAACTACATGGTAAATTTATGTTTTTTTATTTGATTTCTGCTTCAATGTTATATCCCAAATAGTAAGCTATAACACGAGAGTTAAACAGAAAGCAGCGTCGAACTATGCCGGACTACTTGGCGCCGTAACACATGTGTAGAAGCTCCGACCATGTAGCTCTTCCTTGCGTGCCTGCCAACTCTCCCGATTTGTCCGGGACATTCCCGAATTCCGACCAATGCTCCCTATTGTACTGATATGGCCAGAAATCTCCCGAAAAATTTCCCGAATACCACCGCGAAAAAAAAAAACGCATCTTCCTGAACAACCTCATCGTTATTGCCATTATGCGCCAGGTAGGTAGCCGAAGTCAGATTTAAGTCCAAGCCATTTGTGCGTAGGCAGTTAAGGCCTAACTCAGTTCGCTTCAGATAGAGATATGCGTCGAGAAGTGCATGTGGGGCAAAGTTCAAATATGCTTTGCACTTAGGCCATTTCCCTTAAGTCAGCTTCGCCGCAATCAGGCAGTGTTACGTAGTGATGCATATGCAAAATATTTCAGCGAAATATGAAGACTGGAAAGGAACCACTGTCACGTGACATAGTACGTGTTGTTTAATTATACATGCTCACAGGCACCCTCTCCGGTCCCAGCACGAGTGCAGCGACGCATAACTGTACTGGCAGCCATTAGGAGCTGTTTTTAACTTTGCTGTGGCCCAGAAAAATTTATAAAGATTCGTATTTTTACAATAATATGTTTGGCATGCACCGAGGTTTCGCAGTGCCTTGACATATTGCAGGGCTTAGCAGCAAAATTTTATATTTAGTGGATATAGTATTTTTTCGTCACTTTCTCATGATGTTTTCTGAAGTATATGTACAGCGGATTTCAGGTAAACTTCCCTTCAAACAGACTTGTCTGGCATCTCCACAAAAGGCGCGCCGTGTTACCGTTCCGCAACCGTCACTCCACGCAGCGGAGGAAAAAAAAAACAAAGCTTCGCCTTTAAGAGTGGAACACGATAGCATTTAAAGATCCCTGAATGCATCTCACGCATCCCGGCAACTGCAGCTTACGTAACCACAATGTTTGCCTGCAAACACTGGCGGCGAACGCTATGCACGAAGGCGAGCTTTCTGGTTCTTAATTTTTCTTCCCGCATGGCGGGCGCCGCCGCTGCCGCGGTGGCGCGGAGGCGAGCGCCATCTGGATGGTGTTGCAAGAAGCCGAGTGGGGCGCTTGTTTGTGTTTCCGCCGTAACACAATTATGTTTTCTCGTATATTCAAATTTCCGACGCTATCATGTCTGCACGTTGTGTGTAAGTCGCACTTTACGAATTTTCTGACGCATTTTACTTTGAGAAATTCAATTAGTTCAGTAACGCCTATGCGCCACGCGGAGGGCCTGCCTGGTTCGGGACGGTGTTTCTGTAACGGACAACGGACGCCGATGCCGACAACGGATTTTCTGCGACACGGGGCCCTTAACGCTATCGCGTTAAAAGGGTCCTTCTATAGCAGCACGAGACGCCGTACTATTGAGACACCCTACACAGCACCACCTCCAACCACAGTATCTAAACATTCAGACACCACAAATTAAGCCATGGAAACCATGGTTAGTATACGTTAAAGTGGATATTCTTCCAGCTCATGGCATTAGAAGTTCTTGCGACGTTATTTATTTTTTAATTTCTCAACAATAATATATTTTAAACGCGCAAATGCCAGGAGTTTCTGCGCAAATGAATAATAATTGAGAACTGTTCCAGTTATAACGCAACATTTCGGTGAAAACGATCAATCTGCGAAGCCGAGAAACCATTTGAAGCCAAAATGAGCATGTTTACACAAAGTCCATGTACTATATCAATGGCTCTCACGCTTACTTGAACCGCCTTGCTTGCAACTGCGTTTACACACCAGCGTTCAATTTCCCCTAGTAATATTTTCAATGAGTTATGCTCACTCCTGTCTAAGTTCATCCTTTGAAGGCACGAGTGTTTGTATTGTGTTGTAATGCGACTTCATGACTGCCGTATACTGTCGCTGCAGCGATGTGGTCGTCATTGATGTTTGCAGCCGCAGGGCCACCGGTCCATCATCGGTTTCCTCCAGCGGGTCACGAGGGCGGGCCCTGCAACGCTTCCGCCCCTTGCCTGGGCCACGGACACTGCAAGCGGGGCATCTGCCGCTGCGACGGGCCACACTTGGCCGTCATAGCGGGCGTCTGCGTGCCGATAACGACTCGCCGGCACACCACTAGGTGAGGAACCGATGCCTCTCGGTTGCTTCCCGGACAGCCTAATGACATTTCATAGTTTTCACAGATAGATAGATCAATCAATAGATAGATCAATCAATCAATCAATAGATAAATAGATAGATAGATCAATCAATAGATAGATCAATCAATCAATCAATAAATCAATCAATCAATAGATAGATAGATAGATAGATAGATAGATAGATAGATAGATAGATAGATAGATAGATAGATAGATAGATAGATAGATAGATAGATAGATAGATAGATAGATAGATAGACAGATAGATAGATAGATAGATAGATAGATAGATAGATAGATAGATAGATAGATAGATAGATAGATAGACAGACCTATCTCTGAACATACACAACAAGAAAGAAAGAAAGAGTCACCTAATCACCCACCGACATAAACATTCAACGAAGTACGTCCATCCGTCCGTCCGTCCTCATCAACCAACAAACAGTTATATACCATCATAATCATCAACAGCCTATATTTATGTCCACTGCAGGACAAAGGCCTCTCCCTACGATCTCCAATTACCCCTGTCTTGCGCTAGCTGATTCCAACATCCGCCTGCAAATTTCCTAACTTCATCTCCCCACCTAGCTTTTTACCGTCCTCGACTGCGCTTCCTTCCTCTTGGTATCTATTCTATAACTCTAATGGTTCACCGGTTATCCACCCTACGCACTACTTGGCCTGCCCAGCTCCATTTTTTTCTCAATGTCAATTAGTATATCGGCTATACCCGTTTGATCACCGATCCACACCACTCTCCTCGTGTTTCCCAACGTAAAGCCTAACATTTTTCGTTCCATCGCTGTTTCTGCGGTACTTAACTTGTTCTCGAGCTTCTTTGCTAATCTCTAAGTTTCTGCCCCACATGTTAGCACCGGTAGAATGCAATGATTGTACACTTTTCTTTTCAACGACAGTGGTAAGCTCCCAGTCAGTATTTGGCAGTGCCTGCCGTATGCACTCCAACCCATTTTTATTCTTCTGTAAATTTCCTTCTCATGATCAGGGTCCCCTGTGAGCAATTCACCGAGATAAACATACTCCTTTACAGACTCTAGAGGCTGACTGGCGATCCTGAATTCTTGTTCCCTTGCCAGGCTAAAAAACATTGTCTTCTGCATATTAATCTTCAACCCCACTCTTACACTTTATCGGTTAAGGCGCTCAACCTTTTGTTGTATTTCGTCCCCATGGTTGCTGATTAGGAGCATGTAATCTGCAAACCGAAGGTTGCTGAGATATTCGCCGTTATATAACATACTACCTAACAAACAGCAGTGCAAAAACCCACAGCGAATGCGACGAATCACAACAAAACACTGCAAAAAGGTATGATGTCTCAGTTTGCAGAATACATTTTGTTTTTGCTTTATCGGAATACTATACCGAAAGTCCTTCTCAATGTCCCTAAGATTAACAATTGCTACACGACCACACCAGACTAGATGAGACGTGTCCTGGGCGAATGGAAGATACATGATTGACATTCACTTTAGCATATGTCAAAGAGGGTGAATGCGAAAGCCTGCGCGCTCAAGAGACATTCATTTAATTACTTGACATTCTCATTCGAATGAGTTGTTACTTCTTATTACTTGTTTTTTCCAACCAAAGGTGGCGGATTCGAGTGCCTTAACTGACGCTACCTTAAGTAACTGTGCCTTAATTAACCACGCCCTAATTAACACCAAAGGTGCGACTCCCACCAAAGGTCGTGAATTTGAGTGCCTTAATGAATTCTATATTACCTTCGCCTTAACGTAGGTGGTGGGCTTAACTCCCACAATAGGTCGAGGTTTCGACCCCCACTGAAGGTTCGGGGCCGAGTGTCTGACTTAACTGTATCTTAACACGATGACGACGGTGACCCGCGCACCATCAAAACTGTTGCGTGAGCATCGCTTGCTTGACCCGCAAACCATCAGAATTGTTGTCTGAGCATTGCTTGCTTACTGATAGAAGACGATGACGACAGTGACCCGCATGCCATCAAAATTGTTGCTTGGGCGTTTGCATATAGGTACGACACGATGCCGGGTCGTCATTATCGTGTACGATTTCGCGTCGCTCAAGGACTTTGAAGGCCGACTGATCGATGAGACATATACGGATTTCCCCTTAATAAAATACATAGCCAAACAACATCTTTACGGCAGGGTGTTTACTACTCCCGGTACCAACCCACAAAACGCGTGGATCCGTAAATCTGACCTTCAAGCTAAGCGAAGGTCAAACTGGTCGAACTGGGACTCGGTACGCCGCAGTGGCAGGCTAAACAGCGCCTAAGGAGCGCCCACGCATCTGCTGCGTACGCCGAGCGGGCGCCCGTATCTTCAAAGCGATTTGCGACGAGGACAAAGTGCGATGTGTCGCGGGCCTCATCTTCAAAGCGATCTGCGATGTGTACAAAGCGCGCCGAGGGCTGGTAGCTTCGTATGCGCTGTGCTTTCGACGCTTAGTTCGCGTTGAAACGAGATGCAGCATGAAGGTCAATTCGCTCGCAGCTGCTGCCGCGCCGAGCAGCGCCTGTGTGCTGTCATTTGGTGCAATCGTAGATGCGGTAGTTGGTGACGGCGCCGAGCAGTCTGTGTCCTTTCCCAACTCAAGTAAAACCGTGTTATCGCTCGACAAACTTGGTTTAACCGCGTTCAATCACGGCAAATATTTCGAGCGAAAGCTCTACTACGCCATGTCTCGCAAGGTCATTCACCGCGTCGGAATGACCTTGAGCTGCCAGAGCGCAAGTGTGGCAGGTGTGACGTCACGCCACGTGATCCGCTGCGGAGAGGCGTCGAAGCTGCGCTCGCTCGGAGCCTCGCCGCGGCGGTACCACGTGACTACGCGAGAGTTTAACCGCTGCTTCGTCGGCGCTTGATCGCTCAGTCTTGCCATGGATGGCGCGCCGGCTGGGCCGTCTGTGCGTCCGCTTCAGCGCAAGTGGCAGGCTGAATCCAATCATTCCAGTAGAATTAGCTAGACGGCAGGCTGCAAAATCTCAAGCAAAGACAAAGTTGGCTGCTGAATCACTGGAGCAAAGGAAGGCCAAATTAGCACGCTATAGAGAAGCTTACCAAGCGCGGAAGCGTGCATTAAAACCAAGCCAAACAGACCTTTCGCTCGTGGTAACTAGGTTTACAAGAGTTAAACCTCAGCCAATTTTTAAAGCCAGGCTTTATATGTCTAGGCGAAATCGTATATGGCTATCCGAAATCGCGTATGTACAGAAAACTATCCTCATCAGGATTGGCTCGAGTCTCGTCTTCTTCCGCAGCTGGCTCGTTGGCGCCCCTAGAGTTGCGCTCGTGCTCGGCACGGGCTCGTGCCACTGCTCCCGTGTTCGTCGTCGTCGTCTGCTTCCACACCTGCCAGCGTAGAGTTTCACTTCTCTTCTGTCGTCGTAATGGGGAGGCCGCGTTTACGGGGGTATGAGCCATTGCTTAAGGGGGTATGAGCCATTCATTGTCTCATGTAACGGACAGATTTAATGTTGAAGCAATTTAATTTCGAAGAATCGGAAGCGGCAATGGGGCGGGCGAATGCTGCTTACCACGCCGCCGAGCAAACTCGAGATATCGAATGCAAGCGACAACGGTGGAGCGGGCATACCGCCAGTGCCGTCGTTCTCTCCGTCGCAGCCGAACGGGTTAGTAACCTCATAATTGAGAAATACTTTAATGAATACTCGGGATTAACCCAGTGATAAACACCGGGGCCACACGTTTCAGCTTCGCTCGTTAACCATCTTCACGGAGTGGAAGGGCCGACGATTTTTTTTTCTTTTTTTTGCATGCATTCCACCAGCGCCGACATGACTCGAACGCGCGACCTTGTTCTCTGTAGCATAAGCCTATACAGCTGCTGAGCAACTGCGCAGGGTAATATTAGACAATCTGATTTGTACTGTAAACAATTTGCAGGACCACTCGACGCAGGACCACTCGACGCAGGACCACTCGACGCAGGTCTATTCGGACTACTTCATCGAGCCGGACGAGGACGACGGCAAAAACAGGCAGACACGAGTGAGGGGCTATTTCTTTGCGAGGCACCCTAATGATCTCGTAAAGTAATGATTTCGTAAAGAACGCGTTACCAAGATCGTACGTGAGAAAATATCCTCAAGAGGGTAAAATATTTTAGGAACATTTATGAAGAACTATACGTAGGTGACAAACGTGGTAAAACTTTAGGAATATACTTTAATAAATATATGCTTTTGGACAGTCGTATTGAAGAATGTCAAGATAAACTAACCTGAGTTGCAGATGTCTTAAGAAAGGACCACACTACGCAGATCACAATTCAACAATTGTCAATTTATGAGGAAGGATAACGCTAACAGATATTCGCAAGCTCTTAGTCTTACACGACAATGACCCGAAAGCTATTGCCAATGTACCATATGTTAACAGCTTTCCACTCCTTTGTTTTTGTTTGCTCCTGACTCTGAAAATAATTTCTACGATGAATCTCATTCGCTAAATTATGCACTCGCATTCACCTACATAGGTTTTATCTAACTGACCGGTCTGCCTGCTGTGTTCCCTATAAAATATTTAGGGATAAGTTTCCGTGACACATCATCCCCGGTTTTAGGAACAAAGTGCTCAAGAGTTCTTGCCTCTAAAGAGTCAGAATTAGTGGTTGTCAATGTTTAGCCTACAATCTTTCATGTTGGATAAGTGTAACTGGGAATGTGCATATATGTACAAATGACGGTTCTACCGGGAGTATGAATTAGTCTAGCCTGATTAAAGCACCTGAATGTGTTCCTCATTGTACGACTGTGCTGTGGTGTGGGAGGTGGGAGCAACGTCAAGCCGCAGTTATGCGGATCCCCCCCCCCCCCCTCCCTTCATCCTCTAACATGTAGTACATGTTTGCAGCAATATACAGCTTCCACTTAATCTGAAGCCCTCTGCGACGGTCCTGGGTATAGTCGGTCGCTTATGCGTCCTTTCCGGCATTAGTGCCGTAATTCGCCTGCCTGCTGACCATAGTATGCCAACGAGCGATTGGGTTATTAGCATCTGCGTGGGATTCAGGGCGTGATTCTCTGTGCTATTGTAACTGTGACTCTTGGAAATGCGATGAAGCAAGAAAATAAGCAAGTTTCCTAGTGAAAATAAAGAACAGCCAATATTTCGAGCTGGTGATGTCATCAACATCGGCCAAGAATTATTTCAAAATAGGTATTATCAACGAATTTTCGAGTTTTATCGTTTGCACTGTCATACTACTTTTGCTCAACTGCATGCTTTTGGTCTATACCTTGCTCCTTGAGTATAGGTTTGCTGCTGACTTGTAAGCGTTTCACGTAATTGTTACTGTAAGTATTCCTTATGCTGTTTCTTGGCGCTGCTGCGTAGATTACGTAGGCCTGGTCTGTTTCTGTGTGTGCAATAATACGTGAGAGATGATAATCCGTATTGACACCAAATCCGTATCACCTGGTCTGTTTCTGTGTATGCAATAATATGTGAGAGATGATAATCCGTATTAACACCAAATAACACCAGGCAAGCGAACAGTCTCACAAAGCATCTTTCCTTCCATTCGTCTTTCAGAGGCACCACTATCACGACTGTACCACCTTCTATTGAGTTCACCTTCGTACGCACAGTTCGCATCCGCAAGGGTGCTGCAACAACTACGACGGGAGATCCCGTGAATGGCACCAGGAAGGAACTCACCAAAAGGAGCGCCATGGAACCCACCACGAACGACTTCGTGGAGCGCTCCCTAAGTCAAATCAAACGCGCTATGACGGACAGTACGAACCTCCCAACGGAACGTAGCGCGGGCAGCACCGTCGAACGCAAAGTGAACAGAACCACGAAACGCAGTTCGAGCAGCGCCGTGGAACACAGCGCGGGCAGCCCAGTGGAACACAGTGAGGGCAGCCCCGGGGAACGCAGCGCGACCCGAATTCCGGACGGCAACAGCAGCAGCGGCGTAGAACGCAACATGAACCGAAACAAGGAAAGCAGTTTGAGCAACACCGTGGAACACAGCGGCGGCAGCCCCGTGGAACACAGCGCTGGCAGCTCCGTGGAACGCAGCGCGACCCGAATTCCGGACGGCAACACCACCAGTGCCGTAGAACACAACACGAACCGAAACAAGGAAAGCAATTCGAGCAACACCATGGAACACAGCGGGGGCAGCCGCGTGGAACACAGCGTGGGCAGCCCCGTGGAACACAGCGCAACGCGAATTCCGGACGGCAACACCAGCAGCGCCGTAGAACGCAACACGAACCGAAACAAGGAAAGCAGTTCGAGCAACACCGTGGAACACAGCGGGGGCATCCCCATGGAACACAGCGTGGGTAGTCCCGTGGAACACAGCGTGGGCAGTCCCGTGGAAGACAGTGCGGGCAGTCCCGTGGAAGACAGCGCGGGCAGTCCCGTGGAAGACAGCGCGGGCAGTCCCGTCGAACACAGCGCGGGCAGTCCCATCGAACACAGCGCGGGCAGCCCCGTGGAACACAGCGCGGGCAGTCCCGTGAAACACAGCGCGAGCAGTCCCGTGGAACACAGCGCGGGCAGTCCCGTGGAACACAGCGCGGGCAGTCCCGTGGAACACAGCGCGGGCAGTCCCGTGGAACGCAGTGCGACCCGAATTCCGGATGGCAGCACGAGCAGCGCCTTGGAACCCAACGCGAACCGAAACGAGGAAACCAGTTCGAGCAACACCGCGGAACGCAACGTGAACTGAACCCCGGAACGGAGCCCAAAACGAATCAAGCACCGCACAACGAAAAGTATCGCAATATAAAATGTGACGAAAAGAGAGGACACTAGATGGCGCTGTTCAGAAGTTCGTAGTTCGTAGAAGTTCGGGCTTGTGCATAGTGTTAGCTACGGAGAGAAGCGCCCTGTGCGAGCTGAATAAACGCATCTCGGAATGTTTCAGTTTCGTCAATCATTGAAATGGGCACGTTATTTGCATTCGTATATTCACTCCTTCCTGACGCTAGTGCGTCTTTACGAAGATGTATCTGGTTTGTTTTCTTCTGCCGGTAACGTTCTAGCTTTAATGGCTGTCATTTTAACCTTGTCCACGTGCTCGCGTAATTCCCACAATAACGGAACAGATGGCATGATGAGTGTGAACGTGCTAATGAGACGAAAACACCCAGTTACTACCAAAGCATGGAAAGTACGGTTGAAATCATCGACTGTAAAGTACGCGCTTTACCAGTGAAGTTCAGGCAGCTTCGTGGAAGCGCGTGCATGTGTGTTCAAAAATAACATTTTGCACGCAATGTGTAATACTTGAGCGCCGACACAAAATATTTGATTCGCTGCTGTCATTTTATTATTTTTTATTGCTCCCGACCTAGTAATCACGGTATCAGTCCTTTATATATACACTGCTCCAAAATACACGTATCGCCCTTTAAGTCCATTGATTCAAAACGCCAAAAGGCTACTTGACTGCGAGAACATTTGTTTTGACTAGAATTTGAACTAGCGCAATCAGTGTTGGCCCATAGCTAAAACTTATGAGAAGAATTCATAAAATGTAACGCACTGCTTAAAAATTTAGGGCAGCAAGAAGCCGTGATGATGTTTTTTTTCCTTCATTGGCCACTAAACATCCGTGTGGCCCATGGAGCCGTGAGAACAGAAACTGGAAGGTGATGATGATGATAAGACTTTATTAAAATATCAACGGTCATCGGCCTGCTAAGAGTTAGCGAGCCAGGAGAGGTCCACAGGGCCAGCCGTCAATGAGTGCTCCTCCGCACAATTACACCGTGCGGATAACGCCCGACCCTTCAGCAAATGCGCACAGCTCTTTGGGGCCAAAGTTGGCCTCCACTGAGGGACGGATACACTCTTCGAGCTGGTCACTTGCCCCCGATGCTTTCGTCGGAGGGCTGCATGTTTGGGACACTCTCACAGCACGGAAGATAAATACGTTGTAACTGTGCAATATAAGTGAACTTCCACTGCAACCCATCACGAATGACATTGCGAGGCTTGTCCACTTCCTGATGTGGTGCTTGCATGATGATGAAAATGCAGGTAAAATCTAGCTAGGGTGGTTGGCTGGGGTGAGTTGGTGATGCGTGATCTGCGTACAGCGTGCACCAGGACAAGACAGCAAGAAGGAATGGCACAAGCGAAACAGTACTGTCTTGTCCTTGTGTGCGACGTACGCAGCACAAAAAAAACAAAAAAAAAGCACTGATCACAAAGTGGTGCTGATAAGTTCAGGTCGTCTTCGGGCGCTATTGATGCCAGCTTCGATGGCCATGCTGTAGAACACCGATGATTTGTCAGACAGCAGACGTGGCACAGTGTCGAACTCTCTGACTTTGCCATCCTCCAGGACGAGTATTCTGCAGATAAACAATTTCTCTGATTGAATATTGTATGACGGAATATGGAAGAAATACAAGACGGGGTCGCTCGAAACATGTGAAAGCGCACAAGCTACAACCCTTAAACAATACCAGCGTTCCGTGCAGTCGAATTTGTCGACAATGATGCCTGCTATTCAAGTACGTGTGAAAGAAAATGGCCACGCAAGGGAACGTTCTTTGACGTTCTTGAAACGAGTACGCGATGGCTGCTGTGAATAAAACAATGTACACCCAGCAACATTTGTTACCATTGAGAAGGACATTTAGACAAATATTAGAGTTAGCTTTATCGGGCTCTGAGACCAAAAAAGACGAAACATTGTTCGCACACGCAAAGCGGAGCTTTCCCGTATTCTCCAACGCCGTCCAAGAAGTTAGCAGAACAAAATGGTTTAGCACGAACACATAACACGACTGCTCAAGACTGCTCTTTACTAAGTGTGAAATTGATCTTTTTTTTTTTTTTGCTTGGTAACAATAAAAAAAAGCACTTATGTTTCCTTCGTTTAATCGATTCAGAGTTCGTTAGTTCTGCGTCATTTTTTTGAAAAGATGAATTAAAGAGATGGGGAGCTGTACAAGGCTTATTATCTCCCATTTATCGCCTTCCAAGAACACTCACAATAAGTAGCTCTTTACGGTGAACCTATCACGACAAGATAGTAATCAGACTCCCCGTCCATTGGCAGGCTAGAAGGGCGAAAAGTCTCAAACAAAACAGACACCACACATGGTAATTAACATATTCCTCCCACCTAGCGCTACAGCAACACCTCCAACGTCAGGTTGTTCGAATAATCACTCACAGTCCATACTACACACCTACCTTTCCTATTTTCAGAGAGCTTAAACTTTTTCCGTTGATTAACGTCAATGCACTTACCCTAGGTAGTACGGCTTACAGCCTACTTCACAATCGTAACATTTTGGCCATTATAGACACTGTTAGACAGCGCGTTATAGACAGCGCATACTCAAATTCAAGAAAAGTCGTCTTGTCAGGGAGGCCCGTATTTCTTATGCTGCAAAACGCGGTGCAGAGCACGAGTGTGCGTTGCCGCGAAGTCAAACGGCGCAAAACTTGTGCGATGCAAAAGGACGTGAACAGTTCATTGCGCGTCAATTAGAAATAAAATAAAATCGTTCCTATCGTGTGTTTCTATAAGTAGCATTTATTGGAAGCATTTTAACAGATCACCGTTTAGTGTATATTCCGACAAGGAATTGGTCAGCCGTCTTTTTAATCACACCTGATCGTCCCTACTCCACAGACCCGTTGATATGGTCGGTTAGTTGGCCTTAAGTAAAATGGCACAATCTACTATAGGGACTAGGCCAAGAATTGGGCAGTAGAAAAGAACCCCTAACATGGGTCTTCACCTGTGCTTGCCTTGGCTATGAATCATACCCTTTATGTACCTTTGCTTCACACCTCTTCCGCCTCTTATTCTCAATGCCACTCCCACCCCCTTCCCAGGGGGCCGTATTGCTTTTCCGGCGCCACCATTAAATTTCGCCATCACATATTGGCACTTTGACCAAAACTTCTCTTTCCGGTGTAACTCCCGTTACAATAAAGCGGTATCTATAACTACAATTTTGGCACCCCTATGTTGGCTCTAGTAGGAGGCTGAAACGAACGGTTTGGCAGTGGCTTCGCACCGTTCGCGTCTTACCTGTCATAGTCGAGGACGGTGTGCAGGCGATGCGCGATGGTGAAGAGCGTGCACTGCGCAAAGGCGTCCCTCAGCGCCACCTGGATGAGCTGGTCGGTGTCTCCGTCCATCTGTGATGTGGCCTCGTCCAGGAGAAGGATCTTCGTTCCTCGAAGCAAAGCCCGCGCCAGACATACCAGCTGCCGTTGGCCCACGCTGAAAACGATGCGCCACGCAATGATGTGACTTTCAAACTTAGTTGAAAAAGCCGACTCGAGAGGTGATAATATATAAGCAGGAATTTGAACTATAAAGCGCATGATTATAAATCGGAGACTGTAGCTGCAAACTCTACCCCAGAATGTGCTGTCTCGAGTGATTGATGACGTTTTACCGCTCCAAATGAACACGCGGGCAATTAGTGGGGAGCTCCGAGTTAGTCTCAGACACCTGTGGTTCTTTCACGTGCACCTAAAATATGCATGATTGGTTTTTTTTTTTCAGTTCCGCCTCCATTATATTGCAGACTGCGCGGCCAGGCAAAGAACGGGCGGAATTGTGCTTAGCAAAGTGCTACCTACCCTCGTCAAGAAATAAAGGTGCTAGTAGCAACTGGTGAAGTTAGGCTATCCAAGCGCCTCGCCTTTTACTCTAGTTAATTAGCATTGGAGATCAAAAAGCAAAGAAGAAAAATTTATTTTAAAAGTATGATAATAAAGAATTCTAGAAAACTAAGTGAAAACGTTAGGTATCAGACCACTACCCATTTTCTTTTTGAGGTCTGTCCTTCAGAAGGTTTATTATGCGCAGTTTTCAGCGGGCCATTGCAACCTGTCGCTTCAGCAATTCTGTCACATGCTAATCGCGTGTTCGAGCAAGGATATGTACAGCATCTTCGTCTGTATACTTGCCTTAGGTTACTGCCTCCATCTGCCGTCTCGAGCAGTAGCCCCTTGGGGTCACCCGAGACGACCTTCGCCAAGTGGGCTCGCTCCAGGCATTGCCATATCTCCCTGTCAGAGTGCGAGTTTGTGGGGTCCAAGTTCATCCGCAGCGTTCCCCTCACCAAGCTGGGATCCTGAAAGTTCATAAACACCGCTGTTTAAAAGTGCCGATACACGGAAATTTGATGCATATTTCGTTCTTTCACACCATCTTTTATCAACATGGCTTACCGCAATCTGTACCACTATTAATAATTTCATAAACAAATTAAAATTGACTGTCCTATTTCGAGCTCGTGCAATGCGACCCTTCCAGTAGGGTTTTCCGCAGACAGACTAACTTTTGGAAACGTGAGCGGTGTTTTGTACTTTTGCTTTTATACTATTTTTCATTTATACCCCTGGACTTACATCTATGCCCCCGGTTTCTGAATTTAGCACTGACTTCTTAAACTTAAAAGTTTTTTTTTTTGTTTTTATATCGAGTGTTGAATGATTTTTCAATATTGTCAAGATATTGTTGAAATTATCGAAAGGGTCAAGGGATATATTCCTTCATTGTTAAGCCTGACTTCCACAACAAGTTCACGGGTCCATATTTATTACTTTAACAGCAACATATCTAGCTTCTAAAGGTGTGTTTTATGTATAGTGTGCATAAGGCGTAAGCATGGAGGGAGAAATCATTCTAGGAGCGATCATTACGTCCCGTGGCCAACCTTCGCAAGCCATCTCAAGCTCCATGAGGACACCCCCTTCGCCTTTTCTCTCTCAAAAACTTGACCCTACACGTGACCTGCGCTCCACGGACTCGGTCCAGTGTTCTTGGTTCCCGGTAGGTTTTAATGTCGGGTCCTTTGCCAACCACCTACGTATAAATCTTCCTTCAATACACCTGTGTAACATAAGTGGTTTATTGCAACGTATACATATATCGCCTTCGTTATTACTGCGAGTGAAGCAGCCGCAGGTTGCAGTTGAATCTGTTGTGTTTTCGTAAAACCGTTCGCTGAGCTCGGCTATAATGTGGTTGTGGAAGGCACTAAAGATTATTGCGACAGATCACGTGTTGGACCGACTTTATTGGCTTCAACGTTGTTACGCAATGCTCTTTCCCAGTTCTTCATTGATCGACGTATGCAAGTGTGAAAAATCTGGGCCCGAATTCACAAAAGCATCTTACGCTAGAATTGTTCGTAAGAAAGAATTTCAGCGAATCTCGATGCAGGACATAATATCATCTAAGGCGGCCGTCCAATGGCAAAGAGCACTAACGAAAGAACAGCTTTGTGAATCTGGCCCCTGAATTGCAACGCACTTTCTGCGTTCGGTCACCTGAGGTATGACGGTGATGCTTCGACGCAGTTTCCGAAGAGGCACTCCCGCTACGTCCACGCTGTCGATCAGGATGCGGCCCTCTGATGCTCTGAGCATGCGCAGTAAGGCGAGCACTAGCGATGACTTTCCGGCCCCCGTGCGCCCCACAACTCCAACCTGGAATTAGAGAATGAAAAATTTTACATTACATTACCATTTACCTACCATACCTTTAGAGTTTAACATATTTATCCTGTCGCAGCGAGTGCTTTGAAAAACGAGACTGACCTGTTATCGGCATGAAGGACACCCACCTTACTGCGATATATCATAATGAAACGATTCCGACAAGGTTCAACACACAGAACAACAAATACGAGACTGAAGAGGTGAAGCACAACGCGCAGGCCAAGAGCTTATCCTGTTTAGTCTCGTTCCTCCGTGGACGTCCTTGTTCGAGTTGTTTCACTAGTTCATACCGCCATAAGGTGAAACTTCACCAACTAGCCTAATTTCAAGCATTGTTGAAGGACATCTAGCGAAACACCACTGACAACTTTCGCTTTGTTGGTTCGTTACTTTTGCTGCCACGGGGTTTGGTTGCAGTTATGAGACTTTGCACACATGCATAATAATTACGAGTTCTTGCATCCTTACACTCAATACATTGCTTAAAAATGATCAATTTGCGAAGTCACAAATCCGTTTCAAGTCACAAGGACGAATTTCCGGCAAATCGACCTTCTATACCATCATTCGCATGCTGGCTTCACCGCAACACTCGCAGCTGCCGTAGACAGTGGCGCCAGACGTCCCTCGTGTAGGTTTAGAAGAGCCTATGTTATCAGGGCCGGCATAATGTAAAGTGTCCTTCCACTCGATTCCATGCCACTGGTATCTTACACCGTAACCGGCCGGCTGATTACACTGATAACGAGGGTGTAGCAGCGCTCGGACAACCCGCCACTGTAGTATAATGGCTATGACGTCATGCTGCTGGGCTCGAGGTCGCGGGTTCGATCCCGACAGCGCCGGCCGCATTTCTACGAGGCGTGAAATGCACGAACGCTCGTGTGCTTGTATTTAGGTGCACGTTAAAGATCTCCAGGTGGTCAAAATTAATCCCGAGTCCTCCCTATACGGCGTGCCTCATGATCATATCGTGATTATGGCACGTAAAAACTCATAATTTTCCATTTTTTTAGCACTAGGACCAATGAGGAAGCGCGAAAAGGAACAGCATTAGAATACATAGTTGCATAATCCCGACCGTGGTATCCATCTTTAACGAGACAATTACGGTATTTTTTCCGCAGATGATGACTGCCCTGCAAGCCTCACCAAAAGCAATATACGATGTTAAATGACCACGCAAGTCTGACATCTTTCTTCAGCACGTGTAGCAAATCTAGCCGGTGTCACTGAAAAAAAAATTGTTTTGCTGCGTAATTTAAGTGAGCTTTGTTACGTAGTAAGCAAGACAAGCAGTGGGTAGTATGCCACTCGATAACGCTTACCTTCTCCTTAGGATTCACAACCAACGTGACACCATTAAGAACGTTGGGCAGGAGTCCAGGCCGGTAGGATGCCGAGTAGCTTTGGAATTCGACCTTGCCTTCGCTGGGCCAGCTTAACAGGATCTTGTCAACTGCGGCTCTCTGTTCTTCGCCCCAGGTAGGCGGCAGGTCGTCCTGTACGACAGACAGGGCAGAGCTGATGACGACATAAGAACAAACTAAGGAACAGCGATGAAACCCTTCTGACAAATACTGCCAACAGAAACTTGACCAGCAGGATTCCTTGGAGGCAACGACCGCAGTTTTCTCGCGACGCTAGATAAATGTGACGTACGTATCCCGAGTGTTCACCAAATCCCAATTAATGGCTAAAACTTACTCGCGTATTGAAAAACGGTCCTCGATTCGAAACTGCCGCCACTCCGCCGAGTTGAGCACAGTGCCACCCCTCGAGTGAAGAAGACGCTACTCGTACGAACTGCCGGGGAGAGTTACAGCACGGCCTCCATAATTTGCGCGCGCCGGCTGGGTTTGCCGACGCGCGCAAATCTCGGAGGCCATAATTATAGAAGCGCAGCGATCATTTTTGTCGAGGGGCGGCGCAACCATCTATTTTCTTAGTCTAGGTGGAGTGCTGAATGGAGGATCGTCCTAGAATACGGGAGTTAGTTCTGTGAGCTAGAGGTGAAACAGCCTTCTGTGAGTATAATTTACGATGTGCTACTGTTTTCAGCGCGAGCGCATGCTGGCATTTATTCTTTTAAACAAGAAGAGTTTTGCACGCACGCCAACGCTGTACGCAAGCTATACATACCTCTGGCGGAAGCTCGGTGTACTCGACGCAGCGCTCAAAGGAGACGATCATTTGCAGCACGTTGAACAGCATCACACACAGTGTCATCAACGCCAAGGGAACCTGTGAGTAACAAGAAAAAAAAGTATTTAAATGTTGTCTCATTTCTACCTGCTTCCATATTTTTACCAGCCGGAAATTCTGGGGAAGCACTACTAGCCGAGACGCTATTAACCGGACTTAAGCTGGTGCTGATTAGAACTCAGTTCAACGCACGCGCATCTGTTAACGGTATCTCTCGGTGATACCTATTCACGGTATAGATACCTATGCGAGCCAAGAGATAACTATTTTTCAGTATATTCCGAGACTGTTGCAAAAAGGATGATGCAAGCGTTTCGTGATTATCTAGCGCCGGAAAGCAGACGGACATCTGGGACAATTATTTACGAACAGCTACGATTGCTGGGTGCATCACATCAGCTACCACGAAACACTGCTTATGCCTTAATAACGCAAGTCTTCCTCGCAAAGAAAAATAAGCACTATGCGTTACTTTCAATTGATATAGTTTGTGAGCGAAAAGAACTTCAATAGTTTTATTTGCACGGTCATATAAACACCTTAAGTACGATGCCACAATACAATATCAAACAAGCCGAAGCCAGCACGTGTCCTATAAGATGGCCTGTCTCCCCTTACCCCTTCCCCAGTGCAGGGTAGCAAACTGGATATTTATCTTCCGGTTAACCTCCCCGCCTTTCGCATCTCATTTATCTCTCTCTATATAAGATAGCATTCTATGAAACAAGAGAGAACAGCAGAAGAAAAAGCATAACCAATCAAGCATGCTTGCTCACCGACGTAGCCGAGCTCAGCGCCAGGCCGAGACTGCTGGGGTCTGGTCCGTCAGGTCCGGCGAACACCGTGTTGGCCAGGAGCGTACACACGACGACCACGAATCCCGACGTCGACGTGAGCGTGCGCGTGAAGCGATACGCGGTGCCGAAGCTCGAATAGCCGCGCATGGTTTCGTCCGTGAGGCGGCAAAAGTGTCTCCGGAACCGGTCGGCCACGCCGTACGTTCGCACGCTGCTCAGCGCGTCTACGGTCTCGGTGACGTGTTGCAGCATGCGAGATACCGCCACGCTCTCGGAGAAGCGAGCGCAGTGTGACGCCTTTACGGCCAGGTTCTGCGGGGAGAAATCTACTGCGTTACATTCTGGCTGTGAAAATCAAAATGTCGTGCACATAGAAACCATTCCCCTCTGACCTAGATCGCGACAGCACCCTGATAAGTTCGCTAGCGCTTCGACAAGGAGCCCAGTTAAACCATTCAGTGACTAATTCAATTAAAGGTTAGCTAAGTCAATGGATTAGAACACTGCCACCAGAAGCGCAATAATGCAATGTTCACTAAGCACCCGAGGTTTGCCATATTGCAATTGATTTGGCATGCTAACTTATAGCTCATTGCATCGTTAACCCAATGGGTGAAGACATAAATACGAAAAGTTTACGATCAGCTTGCAAGTAACAATATTCTGGTGTATTCACAGCTTCTATATACCGGTGTACAGTCGAGAGCAAAAAGTATAACCACTACGGCATCCGCAAAAAAAAAAAAAAAAAAAAAAAATCACCTAGCAGTCGCGCAACGTAAATTTGCCTCGGTATATATTGCATTGGTTGACCAAGCGCCCATATGGTGTACCACTTGATTTCAGCCTGCCGGCTTAGACTATTTAAAAAAAAAGTTTTTTTTTCGCGTTACTTGTGGTTTTCAAAGTTTTGCTCGGGACAGTACATTAACATGTACAATCGGCATAGCTGGTGCGTTGCTTAAAATACATTACGGTTTTCTTAGACAGCCTTCTACTGAACTTTCTTGAAAGGATGTGGGTCAGTGCCACCCTGCTTCAATTTGAACTTAATTATGATGAAAATGTCAAACTGACCATTCCGTATCCGGCCAGCACGGTGGCGACAGCCGTGACACCCAGCACTATGGGCGACTGGGTTCCGATGACCGCTATCTTGGCGACTGTGATGAGCGTGTTCTGAACGCTTTGCTTGCCGCTTAGAAACGTTCGCGAGTCGATAAAGTCGATGTCAGCCGAGAATCGGTTCAGTATCCTCCCGCGCGGAGAAGCGTCAAAGAAGGACACTGGACTGCGAAGCACGTGGTCGAGCATCTCCTTATGCAGCGAGCGTGACAGTCGCTTCGCGGACAGGCTCAGCAGGACGCTCCCCACAATACGGAGGGCCACTGCGACAGGAAAGTGTTATGACGTCGTCAGTGGCTTCCTCGACTGTCTGAGTAATGTTATGCTCACTGCGCTGTGTCATCGAGCATTATTAACAAATATTGCTACAAACCCTTCGCAGATCTTAGCGTCTCCCTACCTAAGCCACAAGGACATCCCTCGATGTCAAGCTCATTCGTTCAAAGCACGTTTCGAAAGATGTCTTCTCGCAGATCTACTATTTATACCGTTATAACATCGATCAACCTAACTGCAAATCTTCTTATAGCAAGAAGACGCTTCACGAATTTTCAGTATACAATAGCCTTGAGGCACGCAAGGTCGCCTGCAAATAAAACGGCGACAATGTCTTTTATGACTAGTTTCCCACTATAAGGTTCGTGCTGAATAATGGCAGCTATAAAATTTCCTACTTCTCCGATCAAAGATCCTATAGGCTGTCTCTTCAGAATTAAATCGGCAAAGCACAAAACACGTAAGATTTTTATGGGCGAAAAAATCGCCAAATTGCACTGTTACATTCAACTATGCCACGTCATTTCCCTCCTTTCCTCTTTTTCGCCGCTAAGTAGTGACGTAATCAGCCTTACGGTATATTAATGCAGACTTTGAAGAAGCGTACCGTCTATGATGCACAATGATACCAGCACTTGAACCCAAGGCAGTTGTTCGAATGTTGAGCCCGTGGCTGCGCGGCTCGAAGCGTCCGTCCACTCCTTGATCCAGATCTGCTCAAACGCGAAGGCACACGCTGCTGCCAGGAACACGAGCACCCCGACGAGCGCAGGCCACTGAGCCAGGCGCAGCAGAATGCGCAGAAGCTGCCAACCTGTCTGAAATAAAATGAAATCAAAAAGAAAAGCTGGCAAATATGTCCCATGGCGGGAAGTAGCTCCTTTTCACGGAGCTCTTTTTCAGACAATAAGTAATCATGCAGGCATGCACGCCATACTTTTCTACTCATATTCGTCCAGCGACTGGAGCGCGAACCTCGTCCCATTGCAGTCGTTGACTTTGGGACCCTCGTCTGCATACTATCTTTTACGTAATCATTGTATTGAATGGATGATAATAATGCGAACTGAACTGAATTCTTGCCTACCGAATTGTGAAATTGCATTGCCTCGAGTACGTCTGATTGATTTGTTTTCTGGTATTTCACGCAAACAGGTGCACCACTTGCAACTCACCACAAATGCATGAAAAACTCTGTTCAATGCCCAAAGAAGTCATCAACATATATCCTTCGATGAACAGCAAGCTTCCATAGCAAGATATATCTATTTCAGTTTGCTCTACACATCATGGAACATTCGCAAGAGCGCGTGACAGCACTGCAGCGAGTAAGTTATCTGTAATATCACTGTATGTACTCCCCCGCAAGGGAACAGAGTTGCGCGTTCGTTTGCACCTGCCGCTCGCGCCCCTATTCGCCAAAGAATGGGACACGTGTGTTGAATGCATTCTTTCATGCAGAAAAGCGATCTTCACGGCTGCGCTGCCACCTGACGCACCAGCGCCACCTGCCGCGCCCACCAGTTTGCATTACGAAAAAAAAATCTGGGGCTCAACGTATACCAGAACCACCATATGAATAAAGGCACGCCGTAGCGGGACTGAGGATTGTTTTAGGCCAGCTGGGGTTCTTTAACCTGCACGAAGTGCACGGTACACAAGCGTTTTCCCATTCCGCCCACTTCGGAATGCGGCCGTCGTGGCCGGACTCGAACCCACAACCTCGAGTTCAGCCGCCCAACGAAATAGACAATGAGCAACGGCGGCGGGTCCAGTTGGCAGTCCTGGCAGTGTATTTCGCGTTTCGGTGATTGTCACGTCTGTTGGTGCACTTTCGCCGGGCATCTATTTAATTATTCCAACACGCGGTGTCACGATTAGTAGCTTTCTTTAAAGATTGGTGCTTCCGAGCGCCACTAAGCTGCTGCTGTGACTGAGCGCTGGACTCAAAATTACACAGACTGGGCGGAAAACGGAAAACACCTAGGAGGGCAGCATAATATAGTTCGACAAAGTTCCGAGTACAGCCATCTCCGTCTCCGCGATGTATACCTCGATCTACGCAGCATTCTCGTTAGGCCTACTCGCTTTTCTTGCAGTGAGGAAGAGCCAAACAGAGTTTCCAATGCTGCCATTTTAAGGTCACTTCTCTCACGGCTAGAAGAGGAGAAACTCATGGATTAAGTAGTCAGTAAATTAAGGTGACACCACGTGTGTCCGCTACGCGTACAAGTACAGACAGTAAGTTTGACAAGTGTCTTTGTGCATTTATGTGTGTGCGTTTAGTTACTCGCTAACTTCTACTTCCACTTTTTCCCCTAGCCTTCCACTGCTCTCTGCTTTCGATTTCTTCTTTTTCAATTGGCTCATGTGCATCTGCAATATGAGCTTGCTGCCAGAAAATTGAGCATGAACTTTAACCAAGCGATCGCCTCTCATTTGAACCCTCTAATTCAAATGTCTGACAAGCTCATTGGCCCTACTCTGAATTGTCATACAATGAGGGCAATATGCAAGCTTCAAGTAACAAGTAATGTTTTTCATGCAGACCGATCGAGTAACTCGCACATTTCCAGAAAATGTTAGGACCATGTCTACGATTAAAAATTCTTTTACCTGTTGTAAAAAGTTCAGAATAAAAAAATAAAAGGTGTCCATTCTCACTTTTGAGGAACTGCCCAGCTCTTCTTGAGTTATTCGCCCAACTGTGTCATTTTCTTCCATCTCTTCGTTAGCAGAGCTGAAAAATAAAGGCGACATATTTTAACGTTACCGTACATGTCGATGACTAGAATCAGAAAATGTTTTAAAGCGATCGAAGTTGTTTTTTTTTCGGCTCTTCGCCCCACATTGCGTAGACACTTGGGTAGCCGAATATACTGGGCCGACCCTGGAGATAGAGCTCGGCCGGTACTGCAGAATTTGTTAAAGGCTGCAATTTTACAGGTCAATCATAAATCAGCGCAAGGCATGTGTACTCGTAACGATTTTAATGTGTCTTCTAAGGAGGGCCGATACTGGAGGCAGTGCCACGTCACTGCACGCACACGCCTTATTAGCACCATATATATATGTTACACCAACTCACCCACATCAAGCTCCTGCTGCCTCATATTATTAACCAGTAAAGCTAACTTTTCAGCGTCCCCCAGCAGCATAACTCACCAGGTATACTGGACAGCTATCGTGCGACTTTGACAATCGCCCTACACTGTTTTAAGCCCGTTTTTAACAAATAAACTGAATCCAAACTCAAAGTCCATAAGACGTTGAATGTAAGTAAAGCCGATATTCGCACCCAGTTTTGCTTTGATCTCGTGATCTGCGCTGTTCGAGAGCTTCTCGGAAGTTCCTCGGTGATTCCGGGTCGGTGACAAGATCTTCAAGTTGGTCGTACACCCTGATACGCTTTCCGTCAACCAGAACCAGCTTGTCCATATTGTGCAAATAGTGCCCTTGGTTGCAGACCATGATTCGTGTCTGCAAAGTAATTGGCCAACAATTGAACGGCACACTCATAAAACAGCGTATGGAAGGACGGGAGCCAAGAAATGTTTCATGGAAGCGCTATGCCCGATTCTGGAGGACCAGCGCGCATACGAAGCACGCAGACAAAAAAAGCACCACAGATACATCGCGATGTAAAGCGATTTGCACCATTCAGGATGTTTGCTGTCTATAACTCACACATTTACACCTTCATGCGTATAAGGGTGTGGGTTATAAATTTCAACCCTTAAATAAACTTACTGGTGGAAATCGGCTTACAGTGCACAATGTGTGTGCCGCTATTTTCTGTGTGCTTCGTCTAAGCGCTGGTACTACCGAATCTGGACTATGTTACACCAATAGGTGCAGGTTTGTGCCCAAATGGAAGCGATATTTGCGAATGAAAATCAAGGAACTACGTACTAAGCAGATGGAAGTGATTTCAAAGGCATATATTACCTTATTGCTGAGCATACCACGATTTCCGATGACCTCCCTGAACACTCGGCTGCCCACGACGGGATCGAGAGCACTGAGAGGGTCATCAAGCAAGTAGATGTCACTCTGGCTGTAAACAGCGCGGGCCAATGAAATGCGCTGCTTTTGACCTCCGCTCAGGTTCGTACCCTGCATCAATATCGGCGAAGGGTAAGGCAGTGAACTATTTATTTTTATAAAGAAATACAGGCTACGTAAAACGCACTAACAAATATTTTCAGCCTGTATACGAAGATTGAAGTTTTAAATGGAGCTGTTTCTGTTCCTCGATGTTTCAAAAGAAAGTAGCCACAATAATTAAGCTTATCTCTAGCTGAATATGGTCGTATGAACTTTCTTTCAATGATAATGCATCATGCACAATGTTGAATTCCAGAACGTATTCGACTACACAGTCTGCATAATTTATTAGGTCATTTTAACAGTTGTATGAGTGCAGCATTCCCAGTCCTTGCATAATTCATAATTTCGAAGTGACTGAACATGGGGAACACGAAAAGAAACTATCGTTCAATGGACGTTTGTTGACACTGCGAGCATGTGGAGAATACCTTTGCGCACATAGACTATCTTACGCAAACGTTGGTGCGCCGGTGTTTTGAGCTCTTAACACTGCCATTTTCTAATTCTAACATTCAAATGGAAGGTACTACAGTGGGTTCGTGTGGATGAAATGGTTGTGCGGACAAGTTCGGTGTTTCACGACCATGTAATTTCTACGTCACTGCGCAGAAGTTGGGAAACTGTTCACGTAACAGCCCAATATGGCGGAACCCATAAATCGAATATATTATCGTCGAAATAGAATTATAAGCAAGTAGAAATCTAAAATGCTGTCTGGCGGAGGCCCTGCTGACATATCCGTTATTACGCAAAGCACAAGTCTACACGAGAAACTTACAATTTCTTTTTCTGACCGCAGGCTCAGAAATGAAGTGAGGTGAATCGTATACAATATATATACAAGGAGTCCCACCTATCAGGCAGCATGATTTAAAAAAAGAGGAACGGCGTTACGCGAAGCCAACCTAGTGAATATTGTTTCCAGTACAGTGGAGTAGCCGCAAGTAATTTTTTTGTTACTGAGATTTGATTAATTATTTGTAAATAATTATCTAACTCGAGAAGTACTGTCCTAATTATCAAAGTGACAATGAGAAGATTGTAGAGCAACATGAAAAACTCCCGATACAGCTTTCCGTTGCTCAATACGTGCTGCATAAATGTGTTTTTCCGAGTGTGAAAGAAGTCCGCGAATAGACGCAGAATTGCCGCACGACTGGCCGCTCGAGGCACTTTGCGTGTATTCGCGGGCTTCTTTCATGCTCGGAAAAACACTTTTATGTAGCACGTATTGAGCAACGGAAAGTTATATCGGGAGTTTTCCATGTTGCTCTGCAACTTTCTCATTGACACTTTGATAATTAGGGCAGTATTTCTCGAGTTAGATAATTAATTACAATTAATCAATTAAACCTCAGTAACGAAAAAAATACTGGCGGCTACTCCAGCTGTACTGGAAACAATACGCACTAGGTTTGCCTCGCGTAACGCCGTTCCTTTTTTTTTAAATCGTGCTGCGGGATAGCTGGGACACCCTGTATATAGGACTTTGCAAGTGTCCTAAAGTTCTATTACTTTATTCTGTTATCAATCCATACCTTCTCGCCGACTTCGGTCATGTCTCCGGATGGCAGCTTGTTGATGTCATTCATCAGTTGGCAGCTCCGAATCACTTGCTCGTAGAAAACAGGGTCCATCGGTTTTCCGTAAAGAATGTTATCCCTAATTGTCATGTTGTGCACGTTTGGCAGCTGCGGCGCAAAAGCAACTCGACCCTGAAAGTTGGAAATGACGTTCAAATTCATTGTATTTTGTGCTTTGCGCGGCCTAAGAGTGATAATTCTCTATGAAAGAATTGAGAAGTCCTTTAGAAAGAAAGGCTACCTTCGGGGCACTCATTTTCTGAGGGCAGCGAAAAACATCCTAAAAAATTTCCAAGTTGCTCTCTGTAGAACCAGACTGGGCTCTAGCTTTCAAAAAACCTTGTTCTTTCTCTAACACCTTGAAATGTGTAAGCAGTGATTTGACCAATAGCCAACAAGCTATCTGCAATGACATTTAGGTATAGGCCACAACATCCCAAGTTTTACTATGTAAAACCTATATTGGAATGCTCTTAGCACTATCGGCTGAAATTTTGTTTTCTCTTCATCGCTAGTGCTTCAACACGCAGAAGCACTTGCGCATTATCATTCAGCAGTGCTCATAAAGGTCCTCGTACCATTCTTGCGTGCCTAACCCCGTCATTGACAACTCCTGGTTTGCATGGGCGATCAGCCGCCTTGGCTCGTTTCTCATCCTCCACTGTTCCGCTTGCATTAGTTCTCATCCGTTCCCCTTTCATTCTCCTACAACAGCGATTCCCGGCGTTCACCGAATCCCACGAATCAATCTTTAGTCTATGAACGTTTTGTAGTTTGTGGAGAAGCAATGAAATGGTTACCAACGCTTCCAACTATATCCGAATAAGTAATTCGTTTAGACGAATGGCAACCACGAGTGTACATTGACATACATGCAGTGAAAATAAAGGTGACCAAGCAATGAAGTATAGCGGGGGTGCCATATATTATTCGCCATTTGACATCCCTTTCTTCGTCACCTGTGATGGCTAGCAGCTAGTGATGCCAAATAAACACCAAATAAACACCAAATAAAGTTTTATACTGCTACTAGTGATGCGAAACTAACGGTAAATTGGCTATTGATAGTACCTATAGTTTTTCTTTTTTGAAAATATTGATAGCGTAAAAGTGGTTAGCGATACTATTGCGACAGTTCTTTTTTGACAGCGTGATCTACAGTTTTGCAATTCTTGGCTAACTAATAATATTACCAAATAATTTACCAATAGCACACCCTCAGTAACGCTCAATTCGAGCAGTCTGGAAATATCGCCAAGTTTATGCTGAAGTGTTTGCGTGTGGTAGGCCCGGTGATTCTATATTATCAATATTGTACTACCCGTGCATTAGTGATGATAGTGCGCACGATGGTACTATCGACATCAATACCACGCTTTCGATACTACTATCTATAGTATATCGATGGTGCTATAGTCGATAGATTTGCATCACTACTTGCAGCCCATCGGTAGGTTGAAGAACCTTCTAGCTTACGTACGTTCGGCGCAGTGCATGCTCTGGAGGAATATTTTACTTACATTTTCATTATGAAGATAATTATGTGTATACGATGGCAAACTTTCGCTCACACAAAACCATGAAAACTTGTTGCGCCTGCTTCAATGCCGTCTCACATACCGTGCACGTGATTTTGCCTTTGATGCGGTGCATATCTCCCAGTATTGCGGCTAGCAGCGATGACTTGCCGCTGCCGACGAAACCGACGATACCAATGAGGGATCCGGGCTCGACGTTCAGGGTGATGTCGTTAAGATGAGCTTCCGTTTGGTCATCGTCGAGCTTGCCCCACGAAAAGGAGCATCTCTGCATCGTCACGGTACCTGGGTAAGCAGAATAATAAGCTGACGGTTGTCACGTGATCCTGAGACGCATTCCTATTGCCCAATAATACTGGTTCTAATCAAGATAAACTGTACATTAACGTATAACTTAAAAGAGAAATTATGTAAGCATGCAGTCGCCTATATATTTGCAGCATATATATCTGTTACATATAATATATATTTCAAGTTTGAAGTTTACTTCAGGGAACTAGGAAAAAAAACCTATACAGTTTCCTAGTACAAATAATACCCTATCTATTTGCTAGATATGAATATTGTGACACAGCAGTTATCACGACGTTTATTACGCGTTGGAGACGCGGTGAACCGACCACGCCCAAAGCGCAGATCGCACTCAAGACAAAGCCCCACAAGCGATGATGAAGAAGGACCCCATGCGAACCGCACGTGATGATGATCATGTACAGCTGACAAAGAATAGCTTAATAAATGCCCACAATATCTTCACATATTTTTACACATTTCGCACGTATATTTACTGCGAAATTGCAGTGAATACTACGGCATGTTATTGCCGTGCTATGGAGTAAATTTTTGAATGTATCCATTTTTCTACAGGCATTATTGCTGTATATATGACGGTATGTTATGGCGACGCCGGGGAAGGAAATTAACGAATGCCTTGTATTTCTTTACGGTAAGTAATTCGGCAGCTTCTGCTGCTCGGAAACGCCCACTGAAAACAACGCTTTTATTGCGAGAGCAATAATTCGGACACACTAAGCGCGTTCGCGCCGTCGGCGTTGGTGCCGCCGCCACCGTGGTGTCCCGGCATTGACGCGCATGCGAGGCCCGCGCGTGGACTTCCGGAGAGGCGCAATGGCTTTAACGTGTTGCTCTCGTAGTTCTCGCTTGTTCGTGACAGCGCGAGACACTTCGTTTTCGCAAAAATGACGGCTGCTGCGCCGTAATCTGGCTAGGAATCCGGCTAGCACGTTTGGATTGGCTTGGCTGTAGACAGCAAGTGCTGTCGACAGCAAGGTTTACGCGCGTTTTGGTATGTGGGCAATCCCACGTACTAAAAGCCCCGCTTGACACGGGCTGCCCACGCTCAGCAAAGCGCTTGCGTGCTGCGTACGTATCTTCAACTCTCTGTGTGAAGATACGTGTGAAACACCGTGTGAAACACCGTGTGAAACACCGTGTGAAGAGGTCGATCGCAACGATGAACCTTGCTATCATTGCCAATGTTCCGCCTTCGGGCGAAACTAATTTCTTTGATTACTGTGGTGACTCTAATGGGCACGCAACATTAATTACTCGAAAGGCCAAAGGCGGTTTTCTTCTTTCTGAAACGCCAGCGTTTAATGAAAATTATCTTGGAACGTAGCGCTTGAAATGCACCTCACATACAGTTCAATCTGTCACCACATTTCTGCATGGTGCGACTTATTCAACGTGTTACCTTTCCTCGTTGGCAAATAGCTGCTGGAGTTGACGTTTTCTTGTTCTTCTGCCGTACAAAAGTCCGCAATTCGCTTGAGGGCCAATGAACCCTAAGAAAATGAGAAAGAAAACATATACGTACTTCCATATCGAGCATGTGACGTTCGATATAATCGTTAAGATAGTTTTTCGTCTTACACTTTGGCTAAATAGATCATTTGCATGGCCTATAAATTCTGATTTATTTAGCTAATTATCTTACGATTCTTAACAAAGATAAAACCAATTGGAAATCTGGTTAACTCTGGTTAACGAATATTCTGGTTACCTCCATAACCTCCGCCCTGTAAATTCTCCTTCTATACACCTGAAGTGCAGACAGAACTTTCTATGATGCCAACAACTGTCCGTTATGAAAAGTATTCTCGATTTCGCAGAACATTACATGGCAGAGTACTATAAGGACAAGTGCTACTTACGAACTATTTTGTTCTTTGTTTTAGTTTTAACGTCAGGCATATAAATCAAATATCTACCCCACCGTTCCAAAGGTTGCTCCAGCAGCCTCCTAGAGGCTGCCGGAACAACATTGGAATGATGTGGTAGGTGGCGTGTACACACGACGCCTGAAAGGAGCATTGTTTACCTGGTCCATTTTTATTGCAAAAGAATCGCACTTAATAGCGCTGTTCTTTGTTTCTTGGCCTGGTGTTATTAAACGGGCCTCCATACTTCCCATAATTTTGCGGATGCCATGGCTTCTTTCCCGATCAAGTTATCATTCTGCCTATCATACACCTATTTTCATTTCATCGCTCGTTGCGATGTCCGCGGTATATTTTCAGGTTTTTCTTTCAGTTTCCGAGGTTCGGTCCTCTAGAGAGAGAGAGAGAGAGAGAGAAACGTGGTGGGAAAGGCAGGGAGGTTAACTCGAAAAGATTCTCGTTTGCTACCCTGCACTGGGGTAAGGGGAAGGGGAAATGAAAGGCCTTTCGGTCCTCTAAGTTAGTCACGTGCACGTACGGAGAGATAAGCAATTTATCACCTGGCTGAAATTCCTCAACGCCTGTCCGCAGCCGTTCATGCTCAGATCAGTCATGTAGAGGAGTGACACGCACGAGAAGGACAGCGCCGGGGTGAGCACCATGTCGGGTTTCAGCACGTAGAGCGTAGAGAACAGGATGATCATAAGCTGAAACGCAGGTCGAGAAGAAAGCAAGCAAATTTGGCAACAACAACGACAACAACCACAACACGCACGCACTTATACGAAGCCGGCAGACAATGAAGCCAAGGAAAACACAGGGTCAATTATTTGATAAGGTAAAGGGAAACGAAAGTGGACGAAAAAACAACTTGCTGCCGGCACCGCATCCACTGCCGCGGCCATGAGTAACGCTGGCTAACTCTGCCAAGGTCAGATCTTGTACAGATACGTAAATACCCAAGAGCATGGATGCGGAAACAGCCATCACCGTCGCTCAATTGGTAGAGCAACGCACGCGTAATGCGGAGGATGCGGGTACGACCCCCACTGCCGACAAGTCAGTTTTTCAGCGTTTTCCATTTCTTTTACGTTATCATTTCTACATTTAAATTAAGAAAAACAAAAACAAATAATTTCCCGTATGCTTTCCCTGGCTTCGTAAACAAAAATCGTTGCCCTCGGTTCCTCTTTGTTCCCGTTCATTACACAGACACACTGGTCGATACGGTTGGCTGAACCCCCAATGCGCGCAGAAGGAAGAAGCACACCGGTATATGATTGGACAGCCGATGATGCTAACGTGGTGAAACCTGCATGCATTCACTGCGCTACTTATTTGCTCAGGCTGGGTTATGAAAGCATTACGGCATGGTAAAACACACCGTAATTGGAAGTGTTTAAGATGAAGGGGAGGGGTCTGGAAGGTATTCGGAGTCCGACCGTGCAACTAGAGAACCAAGGATCGGCAACAGAAGACGAAAATTCTAACAACGTACAGTGATAGTTATTTAGGACTACAGTTCCCACTTTCACTTTTTTTCTTTTTTTACCTTACTTGGTGAGATCTGTGGTATGGAAGAATCTGTTGCTTGTGCCCGCAATTCAGAAAAAAAAGGGCGCTACTTCACGGTCTACAGAAGAGGTAACTTCCACACGCAGGCTTTCAGGATGTAGCGTTTCTGGAAGGTCCTGGAGTGATCAGGAAAAGAGTTCTATGCCTGTTGATTGTCTTTCGCCGATACACCGAGTTGCAAACACGTGGAGCATGAAACACTCGTGCGAAAAACGCGAGAGATTCTGAAGAGAAAAAACATTGCCGGCTAAGCGTACCAGACTAACCGCATCTGTTGCAACACTACTCCCATGACC